>NC_074676.1:43916755-44026760 GCF_029448725.1 Salvelinus fontinalis | reverse complement strand
GAGGAGGAGCAAGGGTCGGACCAAAACGCAGCGTTGTATGCAGACATAATGGAATATTTATTTAAACAAGACGAAACACGAAAACTCTTACAAACTACAAAACAACAAACGACGTAGACAGACCTGAACTTGAGCACTTACATATAGACACGAAGAACGCACAAACAGGAAAGACCAGCCAAACAAACGAAGCAGTCCCGTGTGGTGCAACAGACACAGGAACAATCACCCACCAACAAACAGAGAACAGCATACCTTAATATGGTTCTCAATCAGAGGAAACGTCAAACACCTGCCTCTAATTGAGAACCGTATCAGGCAACACATTCAACCCAACATAGAAACACATAACATAGACTACCCACCCAGCTCACGTCCTGACCAACTAAACAAAGTAAAACAAAGGCAAATAAGGTCTGGATAGTGACATTATATTAAGTGGCATTGTTTAAAATGGCTAGTAATACATTTTTACATCAATTTCCATTATTAAAGTGAGCTGGAGTTGAGTCAGTATGTTGGCAGCAGCCACTCAATGTTAGTGGTGGCTGTTTAACAGTCTGATAGCCTTGAGATAGAAGCAGTTTTTCAGTCTCTCGGTCCCTGCTTTGATGCACCTGTACTGACCTCGCCTTCTGGATGATAGCGGGGTGAACAGGCAGTGGCTCGGGTGGTTGTTGTCCTTGATGATCTTTATGGCCTTCCTGTGACATCGGGTGGTGTAGGTGTCCTGGAGGGCAGGTAGTTTGCCCCCAGTGATGTGGATTAAGATGTGGATTATAATTGCTTATATAAATGAGTCTATGCAGTGTCAAAATAATACATATGTTACATAAGGGGGGAAAAATGCTATTTTGGGAGAAAGAAATACCACAAAAGACATTAAATAATGGCATTATGGGAAAATAATACATACTGTATTTCACAGAGAGTATTTGACAAACTCTTTATTTATGTTACAAAGCTGACAACTACTGTAACGATGTGTTAGCACAGCATGTGTCATCATTCCCCTGCAGTGTGTGGATTTACACAGCAACATAGCAGACAACTTAAATAGTTTATTTTTATTTCACTAGACAAGTCAGTTAAGAACAAATTCTTATTTACAATGATGGCCAAACCCGGACGACGCTGGGCCAATTATGCGGCACCCTATGGGACTCCCAATCACTTGGAGTGGGAAGGATACAAAATCCAATATCACACACTTCTTCCTTGGTATTCTGAGAACTGTCAGATAGCTGTGAGAGCTATGAGTGGATCGTGGAGCCATGCATAAATGATAACTTTGCTGTAACTCAGTGGGGCAAGTAGAACATCCGGGTTAGTGTATGTGCATTATCTTGTCAGTTGATTGTCTTTGTCTCAAAGCCTTTCCATTTCTGGGGTAATGAAGAAGCTTCTGATCTCAAACTTCTTGATAGGTAAGAAACACTTGGTTAGTGTATGTGTCTTAACAAATGGGTTGTCAGGTGAAAGTTGAAGATGCTTCTTGGAGGTGATCTAATGATGTCATTGAATTGCTGTCATTGAGTTGCTCACTCGACAAGACAATTATTCACTGAAAATTAAATCTGTCTTTCATTTCACTTATGTTGATATTTGATTGGCTATTTGCTGTCTTTTGAAAATACAAAAATAAATATAACTGTTTTATGAAGCACTTGTAGACATTCATTGTTTTCAAAATCATATTTTCAGCAGAACAGATACATACTTTAACAATATGACATCAAATAAAATAAAAATCAAGTAAGTGATATGTAAATGATTGGCAGAAGGCTCCAACCACCCAAGTCATAGACTGTTCACTCTGCAAGCGATACGGGAGCACCAAGTCTGGGACAAAAGGCCCCTTAAAAACTTATTGTCAATAGGGGGGCGCTGTTTTCACTTTGGGAAAAATCGTGCCCAATTTAAACGGCCTCGTACTCTATTCTAAATCATACAATATGCATATTATTATTACTATTGGATAGAAAACACTCAAGTTTCTAAAACTGTTTGAATTATATCTGTGAGTAAAACAGAACTCATTTTGCAGCAAACTTCTATACAGGAAGTAAAAAATCTGAAAACGAGGCTCTGTTTCAGGGCCTGCCTATTCAATTGCCTTATATTTATCGATATGCATGCACTTCATACGCCTTCCACTCGATGTCAACAGGCAGTGGAAGGTGGAATGGGGTGTCTAGCTTGATCTGAGGTCGAACAAGAGCTTTTGGAGTGACAGGTCAGCCATTTTGTCAGTTTTCCAAGGCGCGCGAAGGAGCTCCACATTGTCTTCTGAAAAGCGGTCGGTATACACGGCGAATATCTCCGGCTCTGATTTTTGATACATTTGATAATAACATCATAAAGTAGGTTTTTTCAACCGAGTTTTATCAGTTTATTCAACGTTTATTGGGACTTTTGGAGTTTTCCGTTCTTTGCGCCAAGAGAGGATGGGAATGTTAGTAACCTTGGCTAGCATTGTGGCGCGAATTCGACAGAAGAAATGGACATTCTAAAACCAAACAACGATTTATTCTGGACCAAGGACTCCTTGTACAACATTCTGATGGAAGCTCAGCAAAAGTAAGAAAAAATGTATGATGTTATTTCGTATTTCTGTGTAAAATATTGACTCCTATTCTCCGCCGTGTTGGTGAGTGCTGTCTCACAATAACGCAAGCTGTATGTTATGGTAAAGTTATTTTTAAAAATCTAACACAGCGGTTGCATTAAGAACCAGTGTATCTTTCATTTGCCATACCACAAGTATTTGTATGTAAAGTTTATGATGAGTTCTTTGGTCAGATTAGGTTAGTGTCCAAAATATCTCCGGACATTCTGGGAAAATGTTGCTACATATTCACAATGTATAACCACGATTGCAGCGCTAAATATGCACATTTTCGAACAAAACATAAGTGTATTGTATAACATGATGTTACAAGACTGTCATCTGATGAAGTTGTCCAAAGGTTAGTGATTCATTTTATATCTTTTGCTGGTTTTTGCGAAAGCTACCTTTGCGGTGAATAAATGCGTTTGTGTGTTTGGCTATTGTGGTAAGCTAATATAATTCTACATTGTGTTTTCGCTGTAAAACACTTTTAAAAAATCGGAAATATTGGCTGGATTCACAAGATGTTTATCTTTCATTTGCTGTACACCATGTATTTTTCATAAATGTTTTATGATGAGTATTTATGTATTTCACGTTGCTCTCTGTAATTATTCTGGCTGCTTCGGTGCTATTTGTGATGGTAGCTGCAATGTAAAACTATGATTTATACCTCAAATATGCAAATTTTAAAAAATGTATTGTATAACATGTTATAAGACTGTCATCTGATGAAGTTGTTTCTTGGTTAGTGACTAATTATATCTCTATTTTGTCGGGTTTGTGAAAGCTACCTATGCGGTGGAAACATGGTGAAAATATGCGGTTGTGTGTTTGGCTATTGTGGTTAGCTAATAGAAATACATATTGTGTTTTCGCTGTAAAACATTTTAAAAATCGGAAATGATGGCTGGATTCACAAGATGTTTATCTTTCATTTGCTGTATTGGACTTGTGATTTCATGAAAATTATATTATATGATATCCCTGTCCCGTTAGGCTAGGCTATGCTAGTCAGCTTTTTTGATGAGGAGGATCCCGGATGGATATTAAGTAAAGGTGATATGTAAATGATTGGCAGAAGGCCCCAACCACCCAAGTCATAGACTGTTCACTCTGCTACCACACGGCAAGCGATACGGGAGCACCAAGTCTGGGACAAAAGGCTCCTTAACAGCTTCTACCCCCAAGCCATAAGACTGTTTAACGTTAATTAAATGGCTACCTGCACTATTTGCATTGAACCCCCTTTGTTATTGATGTATTTTTCTAATTGTTTTCCACCGACTCTCTTGAATTGGCTCGATGCACACTCACTACACTCTACCCACACATTCACTGTGACACTGACCGACTTTCACACTAGCTGCTGCTACTGTGTTTATTATCTATCCTGATTGCCTAGTCACTTTTACCCTTACCTACATGTACATACTGTATTACCTCAACTACCTCGCACCCATGCACATTGACTTGGTACTGGTACTCCTTGTATATAGCCTTGTTATTGTGTTACTATTTAGAAAATATCTTCTTACTTTTTAACTCTTCATTGTTGGGAATGGGCTCGTAATAAAGCATCTCACAGTAAAGTCTACACCTGTTGTTTTCGGCGTATGTGACCAATACGATTCAATTTTGATTTGAACAAATGAATGCTCTTGTTGTTTTAATGAGGAATTTAATGAAATAATTTGCTTTTCCTTGAAGATTTGAATGGGCTGGAAAAACCTTTCGTGATGGCTCTACACAATCTGGTGAAAAGGGAGGGTTTGCGACTCTTCTCTTGGGAAGGACGAGGGAAGGACGATGCAATATCATAATTTCCCTCTGGAGCAAAGAAGCCATGAGAATTTGTCATCGACTCTGCAAAGAAAGACCATCCAGTATGTCATCAATTTACATTTTTAGTCATTTAGCAGACGCTCTTATACAGAGCGACTTACAGAAGCAATTAGGATTATGTGCCTTGCTCAAGAGCACATTGACAGATTTTGCAAAGTGAGCTCAGGGATTCTGAACCAGCAACCTATCGGTTACTGGCCCAACCTCTTAACCCACTAGGCTACCACCCAGCCCGCAGTACAGTATGTCATAGGTAACAACTCAGAGGAGAGTACAATGTCTTTCCAAATGAATTAGTGGAACAGTAAAGTAATAATATCTTAGTCTTGACTGAGCAGCAGCCTAAACAACAGCAGGGCTTACCTGTAAAGTACACAGTAGGGGAAGTGTTCTGAGGCTGGTACTCCAGAGACTCTTGAGGACAGAGGTTCTTACTAACTTTCTTGGAACCCTGGTTGGTGGGAAAAGGCACAGTAAAACAAACTGGAAAATGTTCGATATCTTAAAGTACAGCATATCAATTGCAAAGAAGCAGTGCAATGCCATGACCCAAAGAATCATATATCTCATAAAGGTCAACAGCAGTGTTATTCATGAAAGATGTATGTGTACTATACCTTTGTGTTAAAGGTGAGGACCTGCTCTCCAGTACTGCTGATGGTATCCCTTGCCAAATCAAACACGCCTTCTACAATGTCACTGGTGGCCACGCTGGTAGTGGACTCAAAATAACATTTAGCAGTGGCTTTGGTGATCATTTGAAGAATGACCATACAAGTAGAAGTCTTTGGATCGTTCTGGACTGAAACATCAAAGTTTATATTTTCATACTCATCTGACCACTGTTTTAGGAAGCCCTTCACTGTCTCTTCAGCAAATATCTGGAGAAGATGGGAGGAGAGCTTCTTGGATATGGCACATTGTTCCTTTCCCCATTTCAGCCTTGAAAGAATGGAGTCTGAAACACTTTTGGCTGCTTCCAATGTTAAGACACGTGGAGTGCTGTGGCTGTCCTGAATGGCTATGACTTTATCCACCAATTCATGACTGAAAATGTGGATGGTCCAAGTGGAAATTATTTTTCTCAATTTCCTAACAGCAGAACGGAGGTCGTCAAGATGAGAAGCACCCTGTCCATTTTCCTGTGTGTTCTCAACACTTTCCACCATAATGTTCACTACCACCCCAGCAGCTTGCCTAACTTTGTCAACAAAGGTTAGAGGAAGTAAGTCCTCTGTGTGAATGAAGTCCTCAATGATTGTGTTTCTTACAATGGGAAAGTCAATCTGAGCAGGAAACTCAGTGGGTATGGGAGTCCCGGGTAAAGCAAAGTGCCATTGCGACTGCCTTAATTTTGAAGTAGGTGTTGGAGAGATGGAGGAGCGCGAAGAAGAGGACTTTCTTGTCTTTTGGCTGGCAGCACTCCTACAACGGATCATGCCATTATCCTCCAGCATGGATCCTGAGAGCTCAGTGGTTTTAGGTAGTAATTTATGCGGAATGTCTACACAGGCATCTTTTCCACCAGATGTAACACTGCTCTGGTTGACCTCAAGATGGCCGAGATTAGCTCTCAGTGATACAGAACTGCTTTGATATGTAAACATTTTGATTGAATCAAGAGTTGTGTCTGATCTTTGAAGATCTTTTCTGATAATCTCCTTAATCTTACTTTGCAGACTGTGGTAGATGTTACGAGCAACAGACCAGATCCTTTTCTCAGAAACCTGTCCAGTGGTGAGCAGGGAGGTTCCAGATACCATGTCAGATGAATGGGTGGTCTGGGTGAGCTCCTGCTGGTCTTTCACCATGGTTTGTATAATATCAGTAGATGTGGTGGATGTAGATACAGACTGGAGGTACTTATCTGTTGTACCTTCCTCCACAATGTTAAATGATCTAGAGAGGACCTCACTCACTCCTTTCTCAGCTTTGGTTTGGAACTCATGACTAGAGAGTTTCTGGAGGCTCTTTGTTGAAAGACTATGGGAAGATGCAATGCCTTTGGAGGCAGCCGTGCTGCAAACTAGACTTACTGGAGAGGTTCGCTCAGGAGAATCTTGGAGACGTTCAAACATGTCTTCACATGGTGTTGGGGACCTTGACCAGGAGATGTTATTCAGCTGAGACAGAACACCACCTACCAACACGTTGACCTCAAGGGACATATCAGATATTTTCTTTCCTACTGTGGAGAAGCAAGGTGCATTTGATGTCTGATCCTCGCACGAGGTCAAGATTGTTGAAATGACCTCTTTGGTACTATTGGTCAGTAGAGCCTCGTCCGTTTCAGTCCAGAGAAGTTTTGAACTCTCGCTGACACCCCTGTGTAGAGCCACTTCAAGGTTCAAACTGGGCAAATGAGGCACACTCTTACTAGCTTGCCTCAAGTCCTGGCTTGCCAAACAAATGTGCTCCTTAGTCCCAAGATGTTCAGAGTCCTCTGTGGGTATATGACTGGACATTCTGCTCAGCATGTCTGACCTCCGCTGGTGAATGGTGAAGTCCTTTAATGTCTTCTTAATATTGTTATATAAACTAGTGGTAGCTGACCAAATCCTGTTCTGTAGCTTTTGTGCTTTTTCCAGGAGGTCAGGTTCTCTGTCCTCTACTTCTGCAGGTTGCACCAAGCTCTGCAGGTCTTCCACAAATGTGTCAATGATGCCAAAGGCAGCAGAATCTGCACAAATATCCTTTGACCATGTGTACTGGTTTTGAATGGAACCAAACCTGGATACTACAGAATAAGCAGGCTTTGCACTAGTTAAGCTACTGGTGGACTTTTTAACTAGGAACTCACTCACTGCTTGAGTGGCGTTTCTCTTGAATTCCTCACTTGAGAGTTTTTTCATGCAATTTAACAGACTGGTCAAAGAAGCTGTGGCATTACTTCTGCTGTCCTCAATTTGAGAGGGGAATTCACATACTATTGATGATGAGGCCCTGGAATGGGAGATATCCCCAAGCTGAGCCAGAACACATTCTACAAATTGTTCTCTCTCAATAGAGAAGTCTGATCCTTTTTCTCCAACAGTGTACAGGGGGTCCTCCTTTGACATCTCAGTGTTGTACAAGACCAGAAGCTCTGAGATGACTTCTTTAGTGCAAGTTGTCAAAAGGAGCTTGCTTTCTTCTGAGTCAGTTTGTGCCCAAAGAAGTTTTGAGCTCTCACTTAGGCCTCTTTGTAAAGTAACTTCACCAGTGGACTCTGGCAACTGAGGCTCACTCTTACTGGGCCTATATTCCATGTCTAAGCAAGGAAGTGGAACTGTCTCCTTAAACTCAGCATTTGTGATGTTGTCATCAGATGTGACAATGCTCTTTAAGGCACATCGCTGAAGCTTGCCGAAATAATCTTTCAAGTTGTTTTGGATGCTGTGGTAGATATGAGCAGCAGCAGACCAGGCACTCTTCTGTTGCAGACTCTCTTCAGATTCAGCCAAGGACTTCATATCTGACACGAAAGTCTTAACAACTACTGACGCTGCTGAGCCCACTGGGTGAATTGACTCTGTCTTTACAATGCCAGATAATGTTTGACCTGATACAGCACCTGTTATCTCAGACTGAACGACTGAACTAGGAAAGCTCAAACTACTGACTTTTTTGGCAAGAACTCCACTCACTGCTTGCATTGCTGATGTTAGGAACAGCCGGCTGGAGAGTTTTTGGATGCTCTTAGATGTGAGCGTGCAGGAGGAACCAGATTCACCAATATTGTAGCTGCTCTCGTATTTCCTTATCAGGGCATCAAGATCGTCAATGAAGCCAACATGCGATGCCAAAAACGTGATCTTGTCCTTCAGAACTTCCAGCAAACTGTGTTCGTTCTCGTCAACAAAAGCCACCTTTGTGTCAGAGATGGTGGTCATGACTTGCCCTGTTAGACTCTTGCTCTCTTGGTCAACTTTTTCAAGTTTAGCAGCCAGCTCTCTCACCATGCTTTCAGTCACCTTGGTCTCCGAGTCTCCCCTTCTTCCAGATGTCACTAGAGAGGTTTGACTTGCGGAGGCACTCTTAACGACCAGTGATACGGCCGACTTGACATCTTTAGCCAACTCTGCCATTACAGCAGAGATTAGCATCATAGAGCCTGCACTTCCAGATGGAGAATCGGACATGCATGCAAGTTTGGAGAGAGAACCTTGCAGGCTGTCCTGCACACAGGTGACGAGGGTGTCCTCTGAGAGACCTAAAAGGACATGTAGCGACTCAGAGTTGGTTGTTTTCTTCTGCACCTCAGACAGAGAGGTTTGAGACCTTGAACAAAAAACAGATATCATCAAAGTCAAACAAATAATATGTAAGGCTGTGATGCACGTTCAGTGTGTCAAATACATCTGCACCATTGAAAACAATGAGGAAAACACTGCTGTTTCTCTGAGAAAAAACCTTAGTGTGATGTCAGCCTAACTGCTTCATTTCTAAAGCCCAATCAAATGTTTTTTGTAAAAGTAATTTGTATTGAAACTGGCCTGTAGATATCTATCTATCCTGGCAATATCTATCCTCTGCAAATCCAAATTGCAATAAACTTCAAATACTGTAACTTCTAATAACTTCAAGGACAATCGTAAATACAAGGCAGTTTGAAGAAATGTTAAAGGGAAATGTCTAAATGTTTCAACTTCATATTCATCATCTCTAGCACCACCCTAACATCAGCATATGTGAAAAATTGGCATTTCTATGTTTTGTAGTAAAAAAGAAAGAGGAAGATAAGTGTTTTCTATGACATCATCAACCAATAGGTAGGTAGGCTATGCCTACTCATAATTGGTTAAAATCACACGATGCACACTGATGATGTCATTAGAATCTAGAGCTGAGCATTTAACCAACATTTTTGTTATTTTTCGGTTTTTAAACAAATAATTGACCGACGTCGGCTCAATTATTTGAATTCCATATATTTAACTTTTTTCTTCTTCTGTGAGCTCGATGCTCAGTTTCTGTAGAGATAAATCAGATCAAGCACGAACTATGCAATGTAGTAGGGAGTTGTAGTTTCCAACAGGCCAATATTCTACATAGTTTAGAACAGAAAATATGGTCATTCATTCCCATAATCCATTGCACGCCAGCTTATTTGTCCACTCTGTGTGGAGCAGACACGGAGACCTCATTGACTGAGACGGAGAGACGAGAGAATGCATGAGAGCGATAAAAAGCAGTTGCTTTGCGAGGTTTCTCTACCTGGAAATACATGATCTAAGTGATAGATAGTTGGTATTCAGCAGTCATAAAAGTATGCCTTATTTACTTAGAAGAACTACTAAAATAGTGATTTTGTCAGACAGCATAGGCAGCAGCTCTATAGAGATGAGTTGATGACTTGGAATGAAATAATAAAGTCATCAAATAAATATTTTATATGAGAAAGTAAATGATGGTTAATAAGTGATAAGCAGTAATGGGCAGTCACTACCCAAATGGGACTTTTATCAATATTTTTATTCTGTGTTGTTACAGCATTCAACCCACATAATCCATAGTGCATTAAACCGTGATTATTTTTTAAATATTTGAATCGAAACCAAATCAACCTCAAAAAGCACTAATCGCTCAGCACTATTGGAAACAGTTACGTTCCTCTCTCTTTTTTTACTACAAAGCAGGGAAATGTGTAATTTTCACATATGGTGATGCTGGAGATGAATATGAAGTTGTTAAATTTCCCTTTAAGAACATACCTCATGGCCCCCTTGGGCAGGTAGCTTCCACTGCCCAGACTGCCCATCTCCTTAGTCAGGTAAAACTCCTTGAACTTATGTTGTTGTGATTCCTGCTCTTCTTCCTCTTTTTGCTCCATACAGTTGGAGGAAGGGTAGGGAGTCGGGATGCGAAAGCTATTGTAAGACTTTCGTCTGCCTGGCCTCTTAGGTACACCAGCCTCAGTAAATCTCACACGGGACTTGGTGTTAGCCTTATCGTCTAACAGGCTGGTGAGTGACGCTGTGAGAGATCTCTGTGACAATTGAGAGGAGGCAGCATCTTGGATGCCCAGTAGTTCGTAAAGACCTGGGATGATGATCTGCATCAGCTTGTCCGATAAAAACTGGTCAATCCTCAGACACAAGCCGGCAAGCTGTTGTTTTGTCAGCTGTATTCCAGAAACAGAACAAGTGTTTTAAAATGTTGCATAGTGCATCTTTCAAAAGCTTATGAACAAGGTTAAACATTAGGCAGAGTTTTCATGGTAATCTGATTAAATTGTCAGTAACATGATCTTACCGGGTCAAACATGCCCTCACGAATCCCCCTCCATTGCCTGAAAACAATATTGTTAGAAATGTTGTCATATCAGGATGCCTTAGAAATGTTGTCATATCAGGAGGCCTTAGAAATGTTGTCATATCAGGATGCCTTAGAAATGTTGTCATATCAGGATGCCTTAGAAATGTTGTCATATCAGGATGCCTTAGAAATGTTGTCATATCAGGATGCCTTAGAAATGTTGTCATATCAGGATGCCTTAGAAATGTTGTCATATCAGGATGCCTTAGAAATGTTGTCATATCAGGATGCGTGGCAGAATTGTTTTTATTTAAATATTTGCCTGACGGTGAAGTTATACTTGCTTTGTGTCAGTTGTTTTGGCAAAATTGCAATGTGACAACTTTTCTTGCACTGAACATTTTTTTCCAAAGAATCAGTTTCTAATTTGATCCTATTTCCTTGAAGGAGTGATAGTACCATAGAAAACAGAACATACTTCTCAGTTAGGTTTTGAAGGAAGTCCATAAGTGTCAGATCTTCCACACTGTTGAGCTTCCCCTCTTCTGTGGTTTCCGTCACTGAGGTTGCTCTGCTCCTGGCAGAATTGCTCTGCTCCTGGTAGAAATGTAATTATATTGCAAATAATCAACCTTAATATCAAACTTAATATACAACAAATATCATACTGAAATAATGATTAACTGTTAAAGAGTGGAGGAGCATTGGCAACGTTGGACCAATTAAACAACTGCAACACAGCAGAGATGGTTGTGGTACTTCAACATTTCCAATGATAGCATCACTATAACATTTTATTGAATTAATGTTGAAATATGAAATGACAGTCAACTCAAAAGGTCAACTTACCATCTCATTGACAGCTTCAGAGGGCAGGAGGTCATCCACCACACAGACAGGCAGGTCTAGAGACTGGGACAAGGCTCTATGGTCATAACCAGGAGAGAATGGAAACATCAGAGCAATCCCAATGGCAGAATCTAACCACTGTCTTCATGTCAAAGAATCACTTAGTAGTTAATACATGGCCACAAATAATGAGGGGTTCAAATAGATCTGCTGGGGACTTGACCCTACAAATGACTCCAAGAATGATGCCTGACCTGCCCCATAACAAGTTCTCTCTTATTAGTCTCTCTCTCTTAATCTCCACACAACAATCTAACTGGACAGAGTGTGAGTGGCCTTACCTGACTGTCTCAGTGTCAGAAACATCATAGAACAGTAAGACTATGTCTTCTAGGGACGTCTCAGCTACAGCAGAGGGGGCAAAGTCCGGGATGATCTCTCAAGCTGAAACAAAGTGACTGTATGTGAACTGAACCATTTCCCACTGGGCAAGAACTGGTTGAATCAACGTTGATTCCACATCATTTCAACCCCCAAAAAGCTGTGTGATGATATTTAATCAACGTAGAAAACTAATTGGATTTGCAAAAAGTAATCAACTTGAAAGGCATTTAGTCTTTTCTTCACCCAACTTTTAACCTAAATCCAGTGACATGGTGAAACGTTTTGTTGATTTTACATTGAATTCATGTTAGTTAACAACAACCAAACTTTAAATCAAAACCAGACGTTAAACTGACGTCTGTGCCCAGTGGGTTATGTTGATGGATCCGATCAATTACCTTAGTTCTGCTGGTATCATTAGCTGCATGAAAATACATCTGTGGAGTACAAATATTAGCTGCTTTCTGAAGGACAGCCAAGCTGATAGACAACATGGAACCTCCAGATAATTATGACATCATTGGAACACATGCACGTGTCACAAACACTTTGTCACTATAAAAAAGCAGTGTAGCAGTGCTGCCCAAGCTGGGGGGGGGGGTGGGACAATTTTATTAGGCTTTTATTCAGATTCACCAACAATGCTCTACTTGAAGTCAATGAGTAAACAAGCCTAAGCAATGTAGACACATCCCACTGGGCACACCATGTCATTTCAACGTGGAAATTTGGGTAATATTTGGTTGAGATGTTGATCAATGAGATTTGAACCTTTATTCATCCACTCAAAAAGATAATGAGAAGTTTGGGAATTAAACAATGTGTTATCACTATGGTTCAACCATCTAAAAGCACAACCAAATTCCAATGGAAAAACAATGTCTGATTTCTGGTTATCATCTAAATGTGTTATCACAGCGCTTTGAACCATTTAAAAGCACAACAAAGTTCAATGGGAATACAATGTCAGATATTTTGTATTTATACAACAACTTAAATGTGTTATCAATGTGCTTTATCTAATAGCACAACCAAATGACCTGGATTGTAGTTGAGATTACATTAAAAGAGCATGGTGCAAGTGATCAATGCTGTTTGAGATTCTGCGCAGATTATTATAGCAATTGGGAAGATTTCCAACGATCTGCGACCTTAGAATGCTATTTTTTCTTCTTCTTTTTTTCACCTCTATTTAACCAGGTAGGCCAGTTGAGAACAAGTTCTCATTTACAACTGCGACCTGGCCAAGATGAAGCAAAGCAGTGCGACCAAAAACAACAACACAGAGTTACACGTCACTACCTTGAACATGCACACTTTGTCAAAATGTGTTACTCATTTTAAGGTTGAATAAATACTGTTCCATTAGTTTATAAGTTAGGCTGAACTTTAGGCTATCTACTGTATTACTAAAGTAATATTGAATTGTGTTTGGTTGACAACGAAACCAAATATCAACATTTGAAGGAGAAGTATCTTCTGCTTGGATAGTTCCTTCTGTGCCACTGACTTAGTATGGCTTTAATTCCAGTTTGTCTAAAAATGTATCATTTACATGTTAGATTCATGTCTCCATCTCAACCAAAAATCTAAGTTAAAGAACAGGACTAAATTAAATCAAATCAAACTTTAAATGCACTTTAAATCAAGTTTGATTTGATTTAGTCCTATTCTTTAACTTAGATTTTTGGTTGAGATGGAGACGTGAATCCAAAATGTTAATGATTAACTTGAAGATTCAATTTGAAATCAACCAAAGCTTGAGACACTAGGCCTATACTGTATGCATTGTCTATTAGTTGAACTCTGGGTTTAATTGAAACAATAGCTGTTGATGACTTTGCAAATGCTATATAGGCTTTTACAAAGTATGGTTACATCTCATTTGCTTTGTCAAACCTGCCCCTTGGAATGACTTCGATATTAACACTGAATATATTTTGTTATTAAGAGATCTCTCAATAATAATTCTCACAATAGCATATTGGTAGTAGTCAGTGACATATCAAAGCTAAGCAGGGCTGGGTGTAGTTAAAACCCTGGATGGGGTTCGATCCCGGGCTGAGGTGCTGCCCAGCCTGTTGTTTTTTTTCTGAAAGTGTATATAATGTTGAAAATCTGACATTGTTACAAAGGTACAAATTCAACCTACTTTATATTAAGATGCTTGTGTTTCCAACTTCCCAAAATTAGTAAACATCCAGAGTTTAGAGGTTGAAAACAGTGTAGGCCTATACCCATTTTATCCACTACCCCCCCCCCCCCTCCCCCCCACACACACACTTTACATTTGACCAATATGTATGCAGCCCACCAGCCCTAAAGCACGAACATGCTTTTTCCCTAGAAAATGTGGATTAAGGGAAGCAAAATTATCCTTTTCGCTAGTTTCCTCTAAATAGGAGGGCAACATGACATTGACAAACCTTGTCATATCTGCTTTCACCGGGATTTAAAAACCCAGGCTTTCCTAAAATGTTTACCTCAGCCAGTCTAGAACCCAGGTGTGTCTGCAAAACACATGCACGCCTCCATAAGGTTCATGGGTTCCCTATTGTTTTATCCCAGTACAAGAGGGGCAACTGGATTCAGGATCAAACACAAGCAGTCTTTAAGGTATATCTTATTACAGTTTAGGCCTACCTTGTTATTTT
Organism: Salvelinus fontinalis; assembly: GCF_029448725.1. NCBI lineage: Eukaryota > Metazoa > Chordata > Actinopteri > Salmoniformes > Salmonidae > Salvelinus > Salvelinus fontinalis. The sequence continues at coordinate 44,012,180 of NC_074676.1, read as the reverse complement.
CTTCCATCTGGCAATATCATTTTAAGGAATTAAATCTGTTTTGTTGCTAGTATTATTATTAACTGTAGGAAAATACAGCTGTAGAGTACAAGTATTAGCTACTTTCTGAAGGACAGCCAAGCTGATAGACAATTTAGAACCTACAGACAATTATGACAAACTGGAACGCATGAATGTGTCACAAACGCCTTGTTATTTTCGGGAGTGGCTCCGCATTCGTGACCGGATCTCTGATTTCTATTGCCCAGTATCCGTTAGTGCGCAAATTCTCGCGGGAATTTGGGATTAATACTTTTCTCATGCCGAAACAGGATTAGATACATACCGGTAGTTAAATGACAAAAATGATTATATTCGCAATGTCATTCAGCAAAAAACAAATAAACAAAACATAAATAGCCACTACAATTTAGAAACATGATTTTGTCATCCGTTCAGTACCATTTGTTTGAATTTGTGGACCCACGACTAAAGGTTATTGATGTTAGCTAGTTGCTAGTCAGCATAGGCTGCTACATGATAAGCAGTTCGCGTTAGGGAATTAGCTACCCATTAGCCAGCCTAACAAACTGTCAAATCCAATGGAAACCGATGCAACCCTGCTGGCAAATAAGGGCTAGCTAGATGACCAGTGATGACAGTTAGGTCCCTATAAGTTTCAAGTCTTTAATAAGTGCTATCGTGCAGAAATAGCGTATAAAATACTGGTTGATGAGCTAGCTAAATTAGCTAGCAAGACAGATATGACCGTTAACAGCGTGCACGCACAAATGCATGACGACAGTTTGATAGCACTTATCTAAGTGAAGAAGGCATGCAGGATGAGATCGCCCCACCAAGCTAGATAGTAGAGGGGTACCCGTAGGCGTAAATCCCAGGGGGACGGGGGAGACACGACCCCTCCATCCTGGGAAAAATATGATTTGTCCCCCCCAATATATCACTGTAAACATAACTATGTAATTTCAATAATATTAATAATACGCAATGAAAGCACTTCTGCTGATTATAGACACTTAATAGCGCGTTTTTAATAGGTTTCAAAAGATTGCGACCCCCGCCCTTGTCCTCACAATGGTTTGATCCACTGCCAGTTCCTTAGCCGTCAAGGTAAAAGAGGGTTCGTATCTACTGTGTGAAATGCAACTGACGTGAGTTGTATCTAGTCAATCGGCCATAGCAATGTTTTTTTTTTTATGTTGGCAGGGTTCACACACACACTAGCTGAATTTGCAGAGCTAGCACGCAAACAGTAACCATCAAGCTAGCTAGTACCTATTCCATTTATGTGGCGTCGTCAAAGATGGAATCTTTGCTATCGTCAGTGTATTCCAAGATCAGCATGCAGCTGGAGTGCTTCAAGTCCAAACTGAACAGAACTACACTCTCTTCTACCATTGTCTTAAATATATTTAATGGTCTCGTTGCAAAAGCTAAATTGTCGCTAGTGAACTTTTTTATTTCACCATTATTTAACCAGGTAGCAAAGATTATAACAAACACCACAGAAACGGAATTGGTGCTCGCTAGCTTTGCAAATTCAGCTATTGTTGGAAGCCAGCCAATATGAAACAAACTATATTAAAATTACGAAAGGTTGCAGCATATGTTGTGTAAATGGTGAACTCATACAGCTGTCAACTCTTGTCACTGCAATCGGTTTCACATTTGCTAGCTACCTTTTAGATCGAAGCACATATAGAATGATAGAAGATAAGATGATAGAAGCCCATCTCCTACTGTAAATAACCTACACACTGTGTGTGTGTGTGTGTAGCCAGCCAGCCAGGTAGACATCCAGCCAGGTAGAAAAATGGCAGAAAAAAGGCGGATATCAGAGTATTTTTCAGTACACCAAAACGCAAAGTAAGAACCCTAGTAGCCTAATATCTCTAGTAGCCTAATAAGACTAGTTGATAAAATGTTCATAAGAAAGAAGTGAAATGCTAATGGAAATGTTTCACAATGATGTCATTAGGCAGAGTAGGCAATAGATGGCACACACACAGCAGAGTTGGGGACAGATATGCAGGGACAGACTAGCAGAGACAGGGAGTCTCAGGTAAGTTTGTTGAGTCTTTGTTTGGCAACATTATGAAAGGTTCTCCATTTTTTTTGTAAAATAGGGACATAATTGGAAAATGCCATGGATACCCCCACTCTCAACTTAAACTGGTGACTGAACTAAGATTTGTTTAAGGCAATGGTATTGCTGTTGTGATTAATTGTGTAGTTTTGGGTAGCGGTAGTTACGAGTACGGCAAACACCTTATTTATTTTCTAGGAGACAAGACTGTGAGTCAGTGAGGGTGGTGAAAGGGAAAGAGCCAGGGAGAGAGACTTCAGAGAACAATGTCACAGCCACGGCAGGACCAGGACGGCAGGACCCTTGTTGCCAGCAGCACCAGTATAGGGGACAGTGGCACAGCATTGTCCAGTTACCTTAGTGATGGCACAAAACCATATCAGCCACACCCACAATTTATAGAACCGCAAACTCTTGCCAACAGAGTGTTGACGTTTCAAGAGAGATGGTTTCATGATTTCCCCTGGCTACATCATAATCCATCAATAAAAGGAGTGTTGTGTTTTCACTGTAGCCAAGGGTTTTCAAGCCAGCCATCTTTTGGCCAAAGAGCAGATGCTGCCTTCATTAGTGCAGGATTTAGGAACTGGAGAAAAGCCATTGAAAAATTCACAGCACATCAAAACTGCCAAACCCACCGCCACTTTGTAACTGTAACAGCACACCAGCTAAATCCAATCAGTGTCCAGTTATCCAGCGCGTGGGGTAAACAGCAGGAGGACGCAAGGCATCGCTTGATGAAAATTGTTAGTTCGGTGTGGCATGTAGTAAGACAGGGACAAGCCTTTAGAGGCCACACAGATGACAGTGGGAATTTATACCAGCTTTTGAAACTTAGGGCAGAAGAGGATGATCCCATTTTACTGAAGTGGTTAGACTCAGGCCAGTGGAGACCAACTTTGTGATGGTTTTCAATGGAGATTATTTTAGACGAGATCACACCATGTTCATTGTATTTACGAAAACTGCACCCATACAGTGTACAGTACCATTGCCACCTACTGGCCTTTCTTGGTATTGCTGGTTGTAAGTACAAATACCTGCATACATACTGGACTGATAAGGAACACTACTACTATTATTAGTAGTAGTATTATAATGATTTGAACAAGTTGGGACAACCCTTCAGTTAACTACTGTACCTATCAATTATCCAGTAGTAGTGATTATGGTTCCTCAATATACATTTAACATATTACAACGTAGGCTATGTGTTACAGCACTACTTTTGGTGTCCCCCCTCAGGAATTGCTCTTGAGAAAATGTCATGTAATTGTCCCCTCCAAAGTTGATATCAGATTTTCGCCCCTGGGTACAACAACGCCGGTACACAGATGCATAGCTCATACAATTATATTTTGTTCCAGTCAATGACTATACATGTTGAAAAATAAATACCTGCGTCAAATATATGGCATCGCATGCTAGTGCATAGCTAGCATGGATTTATTTTGTTAAACGGTGACCACTAGATGTCCTCGTATACCTACATTTAGATCAAATGTACTTGATTTTTCATCAGTACTGTGTGAATGACAAGCCCACTGAATCTAGTTGAATAATCTTTATACTCAGCAGGTAGAGGCCTAGGTACTTCTAATCAGTGCTTAATTTGAGCCGGATCATGCCAGAACAGGATCCGGCAGCCTTTCCGTTCTGGACTGTGATATATATATATATATATAGTATGGTGATATATAGTGTGGTGGTATATAGTATGGTGACATATAGTGTGGTGATATATATATATATAGTATGGTGATATATATGGTATGGTGATATATATAGTTCATGCTGAACTAGTGACATTCTGGATAGGCCTAAAAAAAGATATTAAAAACATTTTCACTAAAAAGTGCTGATTTTTTCCCCTTCATATTCGTGACCCCAAAACGGTGACTCCAGACATGCCGAACTAGCGACATTCTGGATAGGCCCCAAAAATTATTCTAAAACCATTTTCACGAAAAAGTAGTTTTTTTTTCTTTAAGTGTGTTACCAAAAAACGGTGACTCCAGTCATGCCGAACTAGCGACAATCTGGATAGGTCTAAAAAATGATTTAAAAACCATTTTCACTAAAAAGTGCAGATTTTTTCCCCTCAAATTTGTGACAAAAAAACGGTGACTCCGGTCATGCCGAACTAGCGACATTCTGGATAGGCCTAAAAAAAGATATTAAAAACATTTTCACAAAAAAATCATAGATTTTTTCTTGTTTCACAAAAAACGGTGACTCCGGACATGCCGAACTGTTAGGGTTGCGAAAGTTCAACTGAGATAGGAACAATATGACACCTGAATTTGGTTAAAATAATTGTTTAATTCAAAAGTTAATAAATGGCAAATACAATTTCCGTATATACGGGTTCAATTTTTCATCACGCAGGATAAGCCAGCAGCCAGCAGCATACCACCCTGCATACCACTACTGGCTTGCTTCTGAAGCTAAGCAGGGTTGGTCCGGGTCAGGCCCTGGATGGGAGACCAGATGCTGCTGGAAGTGGTGTTGGAGGGCCAGTAGGAGGCACTCTTTCCTCTGGTCTAAAAAATATCCCAATGCCCCAGGGCAGTGATTGGGGACACTGCCCTGTGTAGGGTGCCGTCTTTCGGATGGGACGTTAAACGGGTGTCCTGACTCTCTGAGGTCATTAAAGATCCCATGGCACTTATCGTAAGAGTAGGGGTGTTAACCCCGGTGTCCTGGCTAAATTCCCAATCTGGCCCTCAAACCATCATGGTCACCTAATAATCCCCACTTTACAATTGGCTCATTCATCCCCCCTCCTCTCCCCTGTAACTATTCCCCAGGTCGCTGCTGCAAATGAGAACGTGTTCTCAGTCAACTTACCTGGTAAAATAACGTAAAAAAAAAAAAATAAGACAGAGAACTGATTTGTTCCTGACAAAGATAGTATATTATACTCGTGACAGAGATTATTTCCCACTTCCGAGCCGGCCTGTCAGAGTAGAGACTGGGCGTGGTTTAGACTCACCCAGCCTATCGTTGGTGTTGGCGCATAAACTGGTCCCAGCCCCTTTGCGCTCTCTGGTGTCCTGTCGCTGTTGCTGTGTAGATTACGCTCCCTCACCCCAGGGACTGGGGTCAGACAGTTTTGTAACATTGTCTGAGATATTTGCACCTGTATACAATGTCCACTGTTCTCGCTCAAGGCTAACTACAGCTTCCCAGGACTCTTATCTGAGGCTAACTGTTACTTCCAGCACACACACACAGACACCCAGGCTCCCAGGCCAACAGTTTGTCAATATCCAATCACGTTTGTTAAAGTATTCAATCACATGTAATACAGTTACTAATATTCAATCACGTTTGTTATAGTATTGGGTTATAGTGCATAACTCAGAACCTCACTGATGTTCTTCGTGTGTATAGTTTATCTGTTATTGTCTATTGTACACCACAGTCAGCAGTCTCCTGATTCACCCCCCTCCTGTGCCTCTCTAAGATTAGCACAGTCTCGGTCACACTGTAACGGTCCTGACCTGTTTTATGTTGTTTTTTATGTGTTTATGGTCAGGGCATGTGTTTTGGGTGGGCAGTCTATGTTATCTGTTTCTATGTTGGTTTTGGGTTGCCTGGTATGGCTCTTGATTAGAGGCAGGTGGTTGGCGTTTTCCTCTAATTAAGAGTCATATTTAGGTAGGGCGTTCTCACTGTTTGTTTGTGGGTGATTGTCTTCCGTGTCTGTATGTTATTTCGTACCACACGGGACTGTTTCGGTTTATGTAGTCTGTTTCCTATTTCGTGCGTTCTTCGTGTCTATGTAAGTTCTCATGTTTAGGTCAGTCTACGTCGTTTGTTATTTTGTATCATTTCAAGTGTAGTTCGTGTTCGTTTTTCGTCTTGTTTAAATAAATATGTATTCAAACTTCGCTGCGCCTTGGTTCCCTCAATACTCCTCCTTTTCCGAAGATGGAGAGGAGGAGGATCGCCGTTACAGAATCACCCACCATACCAGAGCCAAGCAGCGGAGTCAACGGAGAAAGGGACAGGAAAAGAAGGAGCAATGGACATGGGACGATGTATTGGACGGAAAGGGTTGCTACACATGGGAGGAGATCCTGGCTGGTAGGGATCGCCTCCCATGGGAACAGCTGGAGGCACTGAGGAGAGCAGAGGCTACCGGAGAGAGGAACCGGAGCAATGAGGGAACGCGTCTGGCACGGAAGCCCAAAAAGCCCGTAAGTAATTCCCAAAAATTTCTTGGGGGGGGGCTAGGAGGTAGTGGGCCAAGGGCAGGTAGGAGACCTGCGCCCACTTCCCAGGCTTACCGTGGAGAGCGGGAGTACGGGCAGGCGCCGTGTTACGCAGTAGAGCGCACGGTGTCTCCTGTACGAGTGCATAGCCCAGTGCGGGTTATTCCACCTCCCCGCACTGGTAGGGCTAGATTGGGTATTGAGCCAGGTGTCATGAGGCCGGCTCAACGCGTCTGGTCTCCAGTGCGTCTCCTCGGGCCGGCATACATGGCACCTGCCTTACGCATGGTTTCCCCGGTTCGCCTACATAGGCCGGTGCGGGTTATTCCACCTCCCCGCACTGGTCGGGCAACCGGGAGTATTCAACCAGGTAAGGTTGGGCAGGCTCAATGCTCAAGAGTGCCAGTACGCCTCCACGGTCCGGTATTTCCGGCGCCACCTCCCCGCCCCAGCCTAGTACCTACAGTGCCTACACTACGCACTAGGCTATCAGTGCGTCTCCTGAGCCCAGTTCCTCCTCCACGCACTCTCTCTGTAGTGCGTGTATCCAGTTCGGTGCCTCCAGTTCCGGCACCACGCACAAAGCCTCCTGTGCGTCTCCAGAGCCCTGAACACACTGTATATTCTCCCCCTACTAATCCTGATGTGCTTGTCCTCAGCCCGGTGTCACCAGTGCCGGTACCTCGCATCAGGTATAGAGTGGGCTTTGAGAATACAGTGTGCCCTGTCCCTGCTCCCCGCACTAGTAGGAAGGTGCTTATCCTTAGCACGGTGCCTCCAGTTCCGGCACCACGCACCAGGTCTACAGTGCGCCGTATCCGGCCAGAGCCATCCGTCTCCCCAGCGCCATCTGAGCCATCCGTCTCCCCAGCGCCATCTGAGCCATCCGTCTCCCCAGCGCCATCTGAGCCATCCGTCTCCCCAGCGCCATCTGAGCCATCCGTCTCCCCAGCGCCGTCTGAGCCATCCGTCTGCCATGAGCCTGCAAAGCCGCCCGTCTGCCATGAGCCTGCAAAGCCGCCCGTCTGCCATGAGCCTGCAAAGCCGCCCGTCTGCCATGAGCCTACAGAGCCGTCCGCCAGACAGGAGCCGCTAGAGCCGTCCGCCAGACAGGAGCCGCTAGAGCCGTCCGCCAGACAGGAGCCGCTAGAGCCGTCCGCCAGACAGGAGCCGCTAGAGCCGCCAACCAGACAGGATCCGCCAGAGCCGCCAACCAGACAGGATCCGCCAGAGCCGCCAACCAGACAGGATCTGCCAGAGCCGCCAACCAGACAGGATCTGCCAGAGCCGCCAACCAGACAGGATCTGCCAGAGCCGCCAACTAGACAGGATCTGCCAGAGCCGCCAACTAGACTGGATCTGCCAGAGCCGCCAACTAGACTGGATCTGCCAGAGCCGCCAGCGAGCCATGAGCAGCCAGAGCCGTCAGAGAGCCATGAGCAGCCAGAGCCGTCAGCCCGCCATGAGCGTCGAGAGCCGTCAGCCCGCCATGAGCGTCGAGAGCCGTCAGCCCGCCATGAGCGTCGAGAGCCGTCAGCCCGCCATGAGCGTCGAGAGCCGTCAGCCCGCCATGAGCGTCGAGAGCCGTCGGCCCGCCATGAGCGTCGAGAGCCGTCGGCCCGCCATGAGCGTCGAGAGCCGTCGGCCTGCCATGAGCGTCGAGAGCCGTCGGTCTGCCATGAGCGTCGAGAGCCGTCAGCCTGCATAGACCTGCCAGAGTCCCTCAGCCAGGATCTGCCAGAGTTTATCAGCCGGGACCTGCCCCTTGTCCCGGTGCTGCCCCTTGTCCCGGTGCTGCCCCTTGTCCCGGTGCTGCCCCTTGTCCCGGTGCTGCCCTTTGTCCCGGTGCTGGCTGTTTATTTAGGGGATGTGAGTTTTAGGGTGGGCATTGGGAGGGGAAGACAAAAACGGGGAGTGACTATGGTGGTGTGGGGACAGCGTCCTGAGCCGGAGCCACCACCGTGGTCAACTGCCCACCCAGACCCTCCCCTGGACTTTGTGCTGGTGCGCCCGGCGTTCGCACCTTGAGGGGGGGGTTCTGTAACGGTCCTGACCTGTTTTATGTTGTTTTTTATGTGTTTATGGTCAGGGCATGTGTTTTGGGTGGGCAGTCTATGTTATCTGTTTCTATGTTGGTTTTGGGTTGCCTGGTATGGCTCTTGATTAGAGGCAGGTGGTTGGCGTTTTCCTCTAATTAAGAGTCATATTTAGGTAGGGCGTTCTCACTGTTTGTTTGTGGGTGATTGTCTTCCGTGTCTGTATGTTATTTCGTACCACACGGGACTGTTTCGGTTTATGTAGTCTGTTTCCTATTTCGTGCGTTCTTCGTGTCTATGTAAGTTCTCATGTTTAGGTCAGTCTACGTCGTTTGTTATTTTGTATCATTTCAAGTGTAGTTCGTGTTCGTTTTTCGTCTTGTTTAAATAAATATGTATTCAAACTTCGCTGCGCCTTGGTTCCCTCAATACTCCTCCTTTTCCGAAGATGGAGAGGAGGAGGATCGCCGTTACACACACAGTACAGTGCCCTTCTTAACACACACACATTTCACACTGCTGTTCATATCTTATGCTCAGATACATTTGTTGCATACACACACATATTTCAGGCTGTGGCCTCATGGTTAGGCCCTGAGCACTGGTAAGAGTGAGAACAATGGAAAATGCAGGTTCACATGAGTCAGTAATTCAAACTTTAATGCATAAGAAGCCCTACTAGCTTATAGTTAGTTAAGCATGTCAAAAAACCTTATAAAACCCCACAATAGCGACAATCTGGATAGGCCTAAAAAAATATTTTAAAACCATTTTCACGAAAAAGTGCAGATTTTTTTTTCTTCGTATTCGTGACCTAAAAACGGTGACTCCGGACATGCCGAACTAGCAACATTCTGGATAGGCCCCAAAAAAAGACTTTAAAACCATTTTCACGAAAAAGTACTTTTTTTTTTCTTCTTCAAATTTGTGACAAAAAAACGGTCACTCCAGTCATGCCGAACTAGCGACATTCTGGATAGGCCTAAAAAAGATATTAAAACATTTTCACGAAAAATCATAGCTGCGTGAAGGGTTCTGGAGGAATTTTCTGAAGTTATAGAATTACTGCTGTCTATAAGGGATTGCGTCAATTCAAATCTGGTATCAGGACAAAATGTGATTCAGAGTCACCGAATATACTTTAAGTATTTTTATTAAACTCAAGCGATAAATGGTAAATGCAATTTTCGTATATACGGGTTCTCTGTATCACCTCGCAGGGCAGAACAGAGAACTGGCAGGATGTACCGTAATTGCTGGACTATTAAGCGCACCTGAATATAAGCCGTACCCACTGAATTTAAAAAAAATATGTATTTTGTACATAAATAAACCGCACATGTCTATAAGCCGCAAGTGCCTACCGGTACATTGAAACAAATGAACTTTACACAGCCTTTAAACGAAACACGGCTTGTAACAAAAATAAATAGGCTTTAACGAAACACGGCTTGTAACAAAAATTTAAAAAATAGCAGTAAACAGTAGCCTACCAAGAAAGTCAAACTTCATTGCGGTGGCGATTGTTTTGGCTTTCAGTCGGATCTGCACAGTTGAAACACCTCGGCCGTCTGCTCTCTGTGTGTTGACCCAGTCTTCAAGCTCATTTTCTAGTTCGGGCCATCTGCTTTTCTTCTCTGAAAGCTTTTGTTGTCTTTTTGCACTGAGTCAGTTCCTCGCGCTGCTGTTTCCAACGTCTTATCATCGACTCATTAAGGCCAAGCTCCCGTGCAGCAGCTCTATTTCCTTTTCCAACAGCCAGATCGACCGCCTTCAACTTGAAAGCTGCATCATATGCATTTCTCCGTGTCTTTGCCATGATGAGGGTGACAAAATGACTACTGTAATCAGAATGATGGGAAGTTTGAGCGCGCTCGATTTACCTCACATTATGTGACGGTGCTCAGTTTTTTGGCGGCGTGAATCTTGTAAAAAAAAAAAAAATCATAAATTAGCCACGTCATTGTATAAACCGCGAGGTTCATAGCGTGGTAAAAAAGTAGCGGCTTATAGTCCGGAAATTACGGTAAGTAAACAGCTGTTCTTATACTGTGACAGACTAGTTCCAACCCGTCTGTTGGCCTATCACAGTAGAGGCTGAGCGTGGTTTGAACTCTGCTCAGCCTATCGCTGGCGCTGAGGCTAGTCCCAGCCTCTTGGCGCTCTTTGGTGTCCCAGCGCTGTTGCTGTGTAGATTACGCTCCCTCACCCCAGAGACTGAGGTCAGACAGCTCTGCAACATTGTCTGAGCTATTTGCACCTGCATACAAAGCACACTGTTCTCGCTCAAGGCTAACCACAGCTTCCCAGCACACTAATCTGGGGCTAACTGTTACTTCCAGCACACACACACAGACACCCAGGCGCCCAGGCTAACAGTTGCTAATATTATATCACATGTGGTATAGCATTGGGTTATAGTGCAATAAACACAAATCCTAACACTGTCTGTTCAGAAATAAATTAAATCATTCAGAATAGCCTACTACGTCATGAGAAGCTATTGATGGATTCAAGACAAGGTCGTTTTTATTGATCTCAGATACGTTTGTCAGCGTCAAAGTAGCCTGCCATTTCAATAATTTGTGCGGTATTAAAAAATATTCAGTCAAACTCTCCAGTCATGTAAAATTATGTAGAATTGCATGAAATGCGTTTTTAAAAGGCCACCATTTTCCCGGACCCTAGGCTACTAAAAATGTTCTATAAGTGGCTCTACTCTACTGCTCTACCCCACTACGCATATTTATACAACTTAAATGTGTTATCAATGTGCTTTATCTAATAGCACAACCAAATGACCTGGATTGTAGTTGAGATTACATTAAAAGAGCATGGTGCAAGTGATCAATGCTGTTTGAGATTCTGCGCAGATTATTATAGCAATTGGGAAGATTTCCACCGATCTGCGACTGCTATTTTTTTTGTTCTTTTTTTTCACCTTTATTTAACCAGGTATGCCAGTTGAGAACAAGTTGTCATTTACAACTGCGACCTGGCCAAGACGAAGCAAAGCAGTGCGACCAAAAACAACAACACAGAGTTACACATGTCACTACCTTGAACATGCACGCTTTGTCAAAATGTGTTACTCATTTTAAGGTTGAATAAATACTGTTCCATTAGTTTGTAAGTTAGGCTGTACTTTAGGCTATCTACTGTATTACTAAAGTAATATTGAATTGTGTTTGGTTGACAATGAAACCAAATACCAACATTTGAAGGAGAAGTATCTTTGGAACAGATGATGAATGAAACAATGCGGACGACGAACAATTTAGTTCCTTTTGATGAGGCTTATAGATATAGGCAATACTGTGTTTGATTTGTGTGTAGACAGTTTATAACGGCAGGCAGTGGATTCTCAGTCATTCGTATTCTCAAGTAACAAAAACGTATCATATTTCACTGGCTATTTGTAGTAGTGTTGATAATTGGATATGGAGAAGGGCGAGCCGGTCAAGGATCGATTCAGACAAGGTGATAAATTGTATGACAAGCGACAGTTTAATTATGAGTAAAGATATCTGGTACAAGCGTATACGGTCTCGTTCCTTCGGCTCATAGAGAACCTCCAGAAAAAGCCCAGATAACAGAATGCATAGACATTTTATACAACACAGAAAGTAGGTTGAGTCTGGAAGTTCTGGTCCTTTGGTTGGTTCTGGACAGGTTGTTGTCTTCTCAGATTGGTCCTGATGAGCTGGGCGTCATCCTTCTGAGTCTTGCAACAAAAGTTCTTTGTTATCAAAATGTTCAGCTAAAACAGGAGATTTTGTGTGTGCGTAGTCAGCCCTCTGTCCTTGAGTATGTGTGTGTGTCTGCACCCTTTTCTTATCAGTGTTTCTGAATGTTCTGTGTCAGCCATCTGTCTCTGGGTGTGTGAGAAACCCTGCTTAGAAAGAAGTTAGTTATAACAAAGTAATAGCAATATGCTTGTGTTATTTTAAATGGTATTTATTACAGTAGCCAAATGTGAATGGAATTATTATTATTCTAGTCTTTATTCTAGAATCATTCAGTTGAATGAATGTATGTGGTTGTACTGTATGTGATTGTAAGTGTTTGACATGGGTCAAATTGAGGCTCCAAACCCCCCCACCTAACACTAGTTTTTGTCCATAGAAATCCTCACTTGCTGATGAAGATCTATAGTGGTTGAAATCAATGTAAAATACACAGTATGAACACTGCTGCCTTAAAACTCTTTTATTCAAATCAAATCTTATTTGTCACATACACATGGTTAGCAGATGTTAATGCGAGTGTAGCGAAATGCTTGTGCTTCTAGTTCCGACAATGCAGTAATAACCAACGAGTAATCTAACCTAACAATTCCACAACTACTACCTTATACACACAAGTGTAAAGGGATAAAGAATATGTACATAAAGATATATGAATGAGTGATGGTACAGAACGGCATAGGCCAGATGCAGTAGATGGTATCGAGTACAGTATATACATATGAGATGAGTAATGTAGGGTATGTAAACATAAAAGTGGCATAGTTTAAAGTGGCTAGTGATACATGTATTACATAAAGACGGCAAGATGCAGTAGATGATATAGAGTACAGTATATACATATACATATGAGATGAGTAATGTAGGGTATGTAAACATTATATTAAGTGGCATTGTTTAAAGTGGCTAGTGATACATTTTTACATCAATTTCCATCATTAAAGTGAGCTGGAGTTGAGTCAGTATGTAGGCAGCAGCCACTCAATGTTAGGGGCTGTTTAACAGTCTGATGGCCTTGAGATAGAAGCTGTTTTTCAGTCTCTCGATCGCTGCTTTGATGCACCTGTACTGACCTCGCCTTCTGGATGATAGTGGGGTGAACAGGCAGTGGCTCGGGTGGTTGTTGTCCTTGATGATCTTTATGGCCTTCCTGTGACATCGGGTGGTGTAGGTGTCCTGGAGGACAGGTAGTTTGCCCCCGGTGATGCGGATTAAGATGTGGATTATAATTGCTTATATAGATGAGTCTGTGCAGTGTCAAAATAATACATCTGTTACATAAGAGGGGAAAATGCTATTTTGGGAGAAAGAAATACCACAAAAGACATGAAATAATGGCATTATGGGAAAATAATACATACTGTATTTCACATAGAGTATTTGACAAACTCTTTATTTACGCTACAAAGCTGACAACTACTGTAACGATGTGTTAGCACAGCATGTGTCATCATTCCCCTGCAGTGTGTGGATTTACACAGCAACATAGCAGACAACTTAAATTGTTTATTTTTATTTCACTAGACAAGTCAGTTAAGAACAAATTCTTATTTACAATGATGGCCAAACCCGGACGACGCTGGGCCAATTATGCGGCACCCTATGGGACTCCCAATCACTTGGAGTGGGAAGGATACAAAATCCAATATCACACACTTCTTCCTTGGTATTCTGAGAACTGTCAGATAGCTGTGAGAGCTATGAGTGGATCGTGGACCCATGCATAAATGATAACTTTGCTGTAACTCAGTGGGGCAAGTAGAACATCCGGGTTAGTGTATGTGCATTATCTTGTCAGTTGATTGTCTTTGTCTCAAAGCCTTTCCATTTCTGGGGTAATGAAGAAGCTTCTGATCTCAAACTTCTTGATAGGTAAGAAACACTTGGTTAGTGTATGTGTCTTAACCAATGGGTTGTCAGGTGAACGTTGAAGATGCTTCTTGGAGGTGATCTAATGATGTCATTGAATTGCTGTCATTGAGTTGCTCACTGGACAAGACAATTATTCACTGAAAATTAAATCTGTCTTTCATTTCACTTATGTTGATATTTGATTGGCTATTTGCTGTCTTTTGAAAATACAAAAATAAATATAACTGTTTTCTGAAGCACTTGTAGACATTCATTGTTTTCAAAATCATATTTTCAGCAGAACAGATACATACTTTTACAATATGACATCAAATAAAATAAAAATCAAGTAAGTGATATGTAAATGATTGGCAGAAGGCTCCAACCACCCAAGTCATAGACTGTTCACTCTGCTACCACACGGCAAGCGATACGGGAGCACCAAGTCTGGGACAAAAGGCTCCTTAAAAACTTCTTGTCAATAGGGGGGCGCTGTTTTCACTTTGGAAAAAATCGTGCCCAATTTAAACGGCCTCGTACTCTATTCTAGATCATACAATATGCATATTATTATTACTATTGGATAGAAAACACTCAAGTTTCTAAAACTGTTTGAATTATATCTGTGAGTAAAACAGAACTCATTTTGCAGCAAACTTCTATACAGGAAGTGAAAAATCTGAAAACGAGGCTCTGTTTCAGGGCCTGCCTATTCAATTGCCTTATATTTATCGATATGTATGCACTTCATACGCCTTCCACTCGATGTCAACAGGCAGTGGAAGGTGGAATGGGGTGTCTAGCTTGATCTGAGGTCGAACAAGAGCTTTTGGAGTGACAGGTCAGCCATTTTGTCAGTTTTCCAAGGCGCGCGAAGGAGCTCCACATTGTCTTCTGAAAAGCGGTCGGTATACACGGCGAATATCTCCGGCTCTGATTTTTGATACATTTGATAATAACATCATAAAGTAGGTTTTTTCAACCGAGTTTTATCAGTTTATTCAACGTTTATTGGGACTTTTGGAGTTTTCCGTTCTTTGCGCCAAGAGAGGATGGGAATGTTAGTAACCTTGGCTAGCATTGTGACGCGAATTCGACAGAAGAAATGGACATTCTAAAACCAAACAACGATTTATTATGGACCAAGGACTCCTTGTACAACATTCTGATGGAAGCTCAGCAAAAGTAAGAAAAAATGTATGATGTTATTTCGTATTTCTGTGTAAAATATTGCCTCCTATTCTCCGCCGTGTTGGTGAGTGCTGTCTCACAATAACGCAAGCTGTATGTTATGGTAAAGTTATTTTAAAAAATCTAACACAGCGGTTGCATTAAGAACCAGTGTATCTTTCATTTGCCATACCACAAGTATTTGTATGTAAAGTTTATGAGGAGTTCTTTGGTCAGATTAGGTGAGTGTCCAAAATATCTCCGGACATTCTGGGAAAATGTTGCTACATATTCACAATGTATAACCACGATTGCAGCGCTAAATATGCACATTTTCGAACAAAACATAAGTGTATTGTATAACATGATGTTATAAGACTGTCATCTGATGAAGTTGTCCAAAGGTTAGTGATTAATTTTATATCTTTTGCTGGTTTTTGCGAATGCTACCTTTGCAGTGAATAAATGCGTTTGTGTGTTTGGCTATTGTGGTAAGCTAATATAATTCTACATTGTGTTTTCGCTGTAAAACACTTTTAAAAAATCGGAAATATTGGCTGGATTCACAACATGTTTATCTTTCATTTGCTGTACACCATGTATTTTTCATAAATGTTTTATGATGAGTATTTATGTATTTCACGTTGCTCTCTGTAATTATTCTGGCTGCTTCGGTGCTATTTGTGATGGTAGCTGCAATGTAAAACTATGATTTATACCTCAAATATGCATATTTTTCGAACAAAACATAAATGTATTGTATAACATGTTATAAGACTGTCATCTGATGAAGTTGTTTCTTGGTTAGTGACTAATTATATCTCTATTTTGTCGGGTTTGTGAAAGCTACCTATGCGGTGGAAACATG
The DNA here is from genome assembly GCF_029448725.1 of Salvelinus fontinalis. Lineage (NCBI taxonomy): Eukaryota > Metazoa > Chordata > Actinopteri > Salmoniformes > Salmonidae > Salvelinus > Salvelinus fontinalis. The sequence goes on along the minus strand of NC_074676.1, from coordinate 43,996,203 downwards.
GTGAAAATATGCGGTTGTGTGTTTGGCTATTGTGGTTAGCTAATAGAAATACATATTGTGTTTTCGCTGTAAAACATTTTAAAAATCGGAAATGATGGCTGGATTCACAAGATGTTTATCTTTCATTTGCTGTATTGGACTTGTGATTTCATGAAAATTATATTATATGATATCCCTGTCCCGTTAGGCTAGGCTATGCTAGTCAGCTTTCTTGATGAGGAGGATCCCGGATCCGGGATGGATATTAAGTAAAGGTGATATGTAAATGATTGGCAGAAGGTCCCAACCACCCAAGTCATAGACTGTTCACTCTGCTACCACACGGCAAGCGATACGGGAGCACCAAGTCTGGGACAAAAGGCTCCTTAACAGCTTCTACCCCCAAGCCATAAGACTGTTTAACGTTAATTAAATGGCTACCTGCACTATTTGCATTGAACCCCCTTTGTTATTGATGTATTTTTCTAATTGTTTTCCACCGACTCTCTTGAATTGGCTCGATGCACACTCACTACACTCTACCCACACATTCACTGTGACACTGACCGACTTTCACACTAGCTGCTGCTACTGTGTTAATTATCTATCCTGATTGCCTAGTCACTTTTACCCTTACCTACATGTACATACTGTATTACCTCAACTACCTCGCACCCATGCACATTGACTCGGTACTGGTACTCCTTGTATATAGCCTTGTTATTGTGTTACTATTTAGAAAATATCTTCTTACTTTTTAACTCTTCATTGTTGGGAATGGGCTCGTAATAAAGCATCTCACAGTAAAGTCTACACCTGTTGTTTTCGGCGTATGTGACCAATACGATTCAATTTTGATTTGAACAAATGAATGCTCTTGTTGTTTTAATGAGGAATTTAATGAAATAATTTGCTTTTCCTTGAAGATTTGAATGGGCTGGAAAAGCCTTTCGTGATGGCTCTACACAATCTGGTGAAAAGGGAGGGTTTGCGACTCTTCTCTTGGGAAGGACGAGGGAAGGACGATGCAATATCATAATTTCCCTCTGGAGCAAAGAAGCCATGAGAATTTGTCATCGACTCTGCAAAGAAAGACCATCCAGTATGTCATCAATTTACATTTTTAGTCATTTAGCAGACGCTCTTATACAGAGCGACTTACAGGAGCAATTAGGATTACGTGCCTTGCTCAAGAGCACATTGACAGATTTTGCATAGTGAGCTCAGGGATTCTGAACCAGCAACCTATCGGTTACTGTCCCAACCTCTTAACCCACTAGGCTACCACCCAGCCCGCAGTACAGTATGTCATAGGTAACAACTCAGAGGAGAGTACAATGTCTTTCCAAATGAATTAGTTGAACGGTAAAGTAATAATATCTTAGTCTTGACTGAGCAGCAGCCTAAACAACAGCAGGGCTTACCTGTAAAGTACACAGTAGGGGAAGTGTTCTGAGGCTGGTACTCCAGAGACTCTTGAGGACAGAGGTTCTTACTAACTTTCTTGGAACCCTGGTTGGTGGGAAAAGGCACAGTAAAACAAACTGGAAAATGTTCGATATCTTAAAGTACAGCATATCAATTGCAAAGAAGCAGTGCAATGCCATGACCCAAAGAATCATATATCTCATAAAGGTCAACAGCAGTGTTATTCATGAAAGATGTATGTGTACTATACCTTTGTGTTAAAGGTGAGGACCTGCTCTCCAGTACTGCTGATGGTATCCCTTGCCAAATCAAACACGCCTTCTACAATGTCACTGGTGGCCACGCTGGTAGTGGACTCAAAATAACATTTAGCAGTGGCTTTGGTGATCATTTGAAGAATGACCATACAAGTAGAAGTCTTTGGATCGTTCTGGACTGAAACATCAAAGTTTATATTTTCATACTCATCTGACCACTGTTTTAGGAAGCCCTTCACTGTCTCTTCAGCAAATATCTGGAGAAGATGGGAGGAGAGCTTCTTGGATATGGCACATTGTTCCTTTCCCCATTTCAGCCTTGAAAGAATGGAGTCTGAAACACTTTTGGCTGCTTCCAATGTTAAGACACGTGGAGTGCTGTGGCTGTCCTGAATGGCTATGACTTTATCCACCAATTCATGACTGAAAATGTGGATGGTCCAAGTGGAAATTATTTTTCTCAATTTCCTAACAGCAGAACGGAGGTCGTCAAGATGAGAAGCACCCTGTCCATTTTCCTGTGTGTTCTCAACACTTTCCACCATAATGTTCACTACCACCCCAGCAGCTTGCCTAACTTTGTCAACAAAGGTTAGAGGAAGTAAGTCCTCTGTGTGAATGAAGTCCTCAATGATTGTGTTTCTTACAATGGGAAAGTCAATCTGAGCAGGAAACTCAGTGGGTATGGGAGTCCCGGGTAAAGCAAAGTGCCATTGCGACTGCCTTAATTTTGAAGTAGGTGTTGGAGAGATGGAGGAGCGCGAAGAAGAGGACTTTCTTGTCTTTTGGCTGGCAGCACTCCTACAACGGATCATGCCATTATCCTCCAGCATGGATCCTGAGAGCTCAGTGGTTTTAGGTAGTAATTTATGCGGAATGTCCACACAGGCATCTTTTCCACCAGATGTAACACTGCTCTGGTTGACCTCAAGATGGCCGAGATTAGCTCTCAGTGATACAGAACTGCTTTGATATGTAAACATTTTGATTGAATCAAGAGTTGTGTCTGATCTTTGAAGATCTTTTCTGATAATCTCCTTAATCTTACTTTGCTGACTGTGGTAGATGTTACGAGCAACAGACCAGATCCTTTTCTCAGAAACCTGTCCAGTGGTGAGCAGGGAGGTTCCAGATACCATGTCAGATGAATGGGTGGTCTGGGTGAGCTCCTGCTGGTCTTTCACCATGGTTTGTATAATATCAGTAGATGTGGTGGATGTAGATACAGACTGATCTGTTGTACCTTCCTCCACAATGTTAAATGATCTAGAGAGGACCTCACTCACTCCTTTCTCAGCTTTGGTTTGGAACTCATGACTAGAGAGTTTCTGGAGGCTCTTTGTTGAAAGACTATGGGAAGATGCAATGCCTTTGGAGGCAGCCGTGCTGCAAACTAGACTTACTGGAGAGGTTCGCTCAGGAGAATCTTGGAGACGTTCAAACATGTCTTCACATGGTGTTGGGGACCTTGACCAGGAGATGTTATTCAGCTGAGACAGAACACCACCTACCAACACGTTGACCTCAAGGGACATATCAGATATTTTCTTTCCTACTGTGGAGAAGCAAGGTGCATTTGATGTCTGATCCTCGCACGAGGTCAAGATTGTTGAAATGACCTCTTTGGTACTATTGGTCAGTAGAGCCTCGTCCGTTTCAGTCCAGAGAAGTTTTGAACTCTCGCTGACACCCCTGTGTAGAGCCACTTCAAGGTTCAAACTGGGCAAATGAGGCACACTCTTACTAGCTTGCCTCAAGTCCTGGCTTGCCAAACAAATGTGCTCCTTAGTCCCAAGATGTTCAGAGTCCTCTGTGGGTATATGACTGGACATTCTGCTCAGCATGTCTGACCTCCGCTGGTGAATGGTGAAGTCCTTTAATGTCTTCTTAATATTGTTATATAAACTAGTGGTAGCTGACCAAATCCTGTTCTGTAGCTTTTGTGCTTTTTCCAGGAGGTCAGGTTCTCTGTCCTCTACTTCTGCAGGTTGCACCAAGCTCTGCAGGTCTTCCACAAATGTGTCAATGATGCCAAAGGCAGCAGAATCTGCACAAATATCCTTTGACCATGTGTACTGGTTTTGAATGGAACCAAACCTGGATACTACAGAATAAGCAGGCTTTGCACTAGTTAAGCTACTGGTGGACTTTTTAACTAGGAACTCACTCACTGCTTGAGTGGCGTTTCTCTTGAATTCCTCACTTGAGAGTTTTTTCATGCAATTTAACAGACTGGTCAAAGAAGCTGTGGCATTACTTCTGCTGTCCTCAATTTGAGAGGGGAATTCACATACTATTGATGATGAGGCCCTGGAATGGGAGATATCCCCAAGCTGAGCCAGAACACATTCTACAAATTGTTCTCTCTCAATAGAGAAGTCTGATCCTTTTTCTCCAACAGTGTACAGGGGGTCCTCCTTTGACATCTCAGTGTTGTACAAGACCAGAAGCTCTGAGATGACTTCTTTAGTGCAAGTTGTCAAAAGGAGCTTGCTTTCTTCTGAGTCAGTTTGTGCCCAAAGAAGTTTTGAGCTCTCACTTAGGCCTCTTTGTAAAGTAACTTCACCAGTGGACTCTGGCAACTGAGGCTCACTCTTACTGGGCCTATATTTCATGTCTAAGCAAGGAAGTGGAACTGTCTCCTTAAACTCAGCATTTGTGATGTTGTCCTCAGATGTGACAATGCTCTTTAAGGCACATCGCTGAAGCTTGCCGAAATAATCTTTCAAGTTGTTTTGTATGCTGTGGTAGATATGAGCAGCAGCAGACCAGGCACTCTTCTGTTGCAGACTCTCTTCAGATTCAGCCAAGGACTTCATATCTGACACGAAAGTCTTAACAACTACTGACGCTGCTGAGCCCACTGGGTGAATTGACTCTGTCTTTACAATGCCAGACAATGTTTGACCTGATACAGCACCTGTTAACTCAGACTGAACGACTGAACTAGGAAAGCTCAAACTACTGACTTTTTTGGCAAGAACTCCACTCACTGCTTGCATTGCTGATGTTAGAAACAGCCGGCTGGAGAGTTTTTGGATGCTCTTTGATGTGCGCGTGCAGGAGGAACCAGATTCACTAATATTGTAGCTGCTCTCGTATTTCCTTATCAGGGCATCAAGATCGTCAATGAAGCCAACATGCGATGCCAAAAACGGGATCTTGTCCTTCAGAACTTCCAGCAAACTGTGTTCGTTCTCGTCAACAAAAGCCACCTTTGTGTCAGAGATGGTGGTCATGACTTGCCCTGTTAGACTCTTGCTCTCTTGGTCAACTTTTTCAAGTTTAGCAGCCAGCTCTCTCACCATGCTTTCAGTCACCTTGGTCTCCGAGTCTCCCCTTCTTCCAGATGTCACTAGAGAGGTTTGACTTGCGGAGGCACTCTTAACGACCAGTGATACGGCCGACTTGACATCTTTAGCCAACTCTGCCATTACAGCAGAGATTAGCATCATAGAGCCTGCACTTCCAGATGGAGAATCGGACATGCACGCAAGTTTGGAGAGAGAACCTTGCAGGCTGTCCTGCACACAGGTGACGAGGGTGTCCTCTGAGAGACCTAAAAGGACATGTAGCGACTCAGAGTTGGTTGTTTTCTTTTGCACCTCAGACAGAGAGGTTTGAGACCTTGAACAAAAAACAGATATCATCAAAGTCAAACAAATAATATGTAAGGCTGTGATGCACGCTCAGTGTGTCAAATACATCGGCACCATTGAAAACAATGAGGAAAACACTTCTGTTTCTCCGAGAACAAACCTTAGTGTGATGTCAGCCTAACTGCTTAATTTCTAAAGCCCAATAAAATGTTTTTTGTAAAAGTAATTTGTATTGAAACTGGCCTGTAGATATTTTTTATTTTTATTTTATTTTACCGTTATTTTACCAGGTAAGTTGACTGAGAACACGTTCTCATTTGCAGCAACGACCTGGGGAATAGTTACAATATCTGGCAATATCTATCCTCTGCAAAATCCAAATTGCTATAAACTTCAAATACTGTAACTTCTAATAACTTCAAGGACAATCGTAAATACAAAGCAGTTTGAAGAAATGTTAAAGGGAAATGTCTAAATGTTTCAACTTCATATTCATCATCTCCAGCACCATCCCAACATCAGCATATGTGAGAAATTGGCATTTCTATGTTTTGTAGTAAAAAAGAAAGAGGAAGATAAGTGTTTTCTATGACATCATCAACCAATTAGTAGGCTATGCCTACTCATAATTGGTTAAAATCATACGATGCACACTGATTATGTCATTAGAATCTAGAGCTGAGCATTTAACCAACATTTTTGTTATTTTTCGGTTTTTAAACAAATAATTGACCGACGTCGGCTCAATTATTTGAATTCCATATATTTAATTTTTTTCTTCTTCTGTGAGCTCGATGCTCAGTTTCTGTAGAGATAAATCAGATCAAGCACGAACTATGCAATGTAGTAGGGAGTTGTAGTTTCCAACAGGCCAATTTTCTTCATAGTTTAGAACAGAAAATATGGTCATTCATTCCCATAATCCATTGCACGCCCGCTTATTTGTCCACTCTGTGTGGAGCAGATACGGAGACCTCATTGACTGAGACGGAGAGACGAGAGAATGCATGAGAGCGATAAAAAGCAGTTGCTTTGCGAGGTTTCTCTACCTGGAAATACATGATCTAAGTGATTGATAGATAGTTGGTATTCAGCAGTCATAAAAGTATGCCTTATTTACTTAGAAGAACTACTAAAATAGTGATTTTGTCAGACAGCATAGGCAGCAGCTCTATAGAGATGAGTTGATGACTTGGAATTAAATAATGAAGTCATCAAATAAATATTTTATATGAGAAAGTAAATGATGGTTAATAAGTGATAAGCAGTAATGGGCAGTCACTACCCAAATGGGACTTTTATCAATAGTTTTATTCTGTGTTGTTACAGCATTCAACCCACATAATACATAGTGCATTCAATATCTAAAAAAAGTATTGAAATCGAAAACCGTGATTATTTTTTAAATATTTGAATCGAAACCAAATCAACCTCAAAAAGCACAAATCTCTCAGCACTATTGGAAACAGTTACGTTCCTCTCTCTTTTTTTACTACAAAGCAGGGAAATGTGTAATTTTCACATATGGTGATGCTGGAGATGAATATGAAGTTGTTAAATTTCCCTTTAAGAACATACCTCATGGCCCCCTTGGGCAGGTAGCTTCCACTGCCCAGACTGCCCATCTCCTTAGTCAGGTAAAACTCCTTGAACTTAAGTTGTTGTGATTCCTGCTCTTCTTCCTCTTTTAGCTCCATACAGTTGGAGGAAGGGTAGGGAGTCGGGATGCGAAAGCTATTGTAAGACTTTCGTCTGCCTGGCCTCTTAGGTACACCAGCCTCAGTAAATCTCACGCGGGACTTGGTGTTAGCCTTATCGTCTAACAGGCTGGTGAGTGACGCTGTGAGAGATCTCTGTGACAATTGAGAGGAGGCAGCATCTTGGATGCCCAGTAGTTCGTAAAGACCTGGGATGATGATCTGCATCAGCTTGTCCGATAAAAACTGGTCAATCCTCAGACACAAGCCGGCAAGCTGTTGTTTTGTCAGCTGTATTCCAGAAACAGAACAAGTGTTTTAAAATGTTGCATAGTGCATCTTTCAAAAGCTTATGAACAAGGTTAAACATTAGGCAGAGTTTTCATGGTAATCTGATTAAATTGTCAGTAACATGATCTTACCGGGTCAAACATGCCCTCACGAATCCCCCTCCATTGCCTGAAAACAATATTGTTAGAAATGTTGTCATATCAGGATGCCTTAGAAATGTTGTCATATCAGGAGGCCTTAGAAATGTTGTCATATCAGGATGCCTTAGAAATGTTGTCATATCAGGATGCCTTAGAAATGTTGTCATATCAGGAGGCCTTAGAAATGTTGTCATATCAGGATGCCTTAGAAATGTTGTCATATCAGGATGCCTTAGAAATGTTGTCATATCAGGATGCCTTAGAAATGTTGTCATATCAGGATGCCTTAGAAATGTTGTCATATCAGGATGCCTTAGAAATGTTGTCATATCAGGATGCCTTAGAAATGTTGTCATATCAGGATGCCTTAGAAATGTTGTCATATCAGGATGCGTGGCAGAATTGTTTTTATTTAAATATTTGCCTGACGGTGAAGTTATACTTGCTTTGTGTCAGTTGTTTTGGCAAAATTGCAATGTGACAACTTTTCTTGCACTGAACATTTTTTTCCAATGAATCAGTTTCTAATTTGATCCTATTTCCTTGAAGGAGTGATAGTACCAAAGAAAACAGAACATACTTCTCAGTTAGGTTTTGAAGGAAGTCCATAAGTGTCAGATCTTCCACACTGTTGAGCTTCCCCTCTTCTGTGGTTTCCGTCACTGAGGTTGCTCTGCTCCTGGCAGAATTGCTCTGCTCCTGGTAGAAATGTAATTATATTGCAAATAATCAACCTTAATATCAAACTTAATATACAACAAATATCATACTGAATTAATGATTAACTGTTAAAGAGTGGAGGAGCATTGGCAACGTTGGACCAATTAAACAACTGCAACACAGCAGAGATGGTTGTGGTACTTCAACATTTCCAATGATAGCATCACTATAACATTTTATTGAATTAATGTTGAAATATGAAATGATGGTCAACTCAAAAGGTCAACTTACCATCTCATTGACAGCTTCAGAGGGCAGGAGGTCATCCACCACACAGACAGGCAGGTCTAGAGACTGGGACAAGGCTCTATGGTCATAACCAGGAGAGAATGGAAACAACATCAGAGCAATCCCAATGGCAGAAACTAACCACTGTCTTCATGTCAAAGACTCACTTAGTAGTTAATACATGGCAACAAATAATGAGGGGTTCAAATAGATCTGCTGGGGACTTGACCCTACAAATGACTCCAACCTGACCTGCCCCATAACAAGTTTTCTCTTATTAGTCTCTCTCTCTTAATCTCCACACAACAATCTAACTGGACAGAGTGTGAGTGGCCTTACCTGACTGTCTCAGTGTCAGAAACATCATAGAACAGTAAGACTATGTCTTCCAGGGACGTCTCAGCTACAGCAGAGGGGGCAAAGTCCGGGATGATCTCTCAAGCTGAAACAAAGTGACTGTATGTGAACTGAACCATTTCCCACTGGGCAAAAACTGGTTGAATCAACGTTGATTCCACATCATTTCAACCCCCAAAAAGCTATGTGATGATATTTAATCAACGTAGAAAACTAATTGGATTTGCAAAAAGTAATCAACTTGAAAGGCATTTAGTCTTTTCTTCACCCAACTTTTAACCTAAATCCAGTGACATGGTGAAACGTTTTGTTGATTTTACATTGAATTCATGTTAGTTAACAACAACCAAACTTTAAATCAAAACCAGATGTTAAACTGACGTCTGTGCCCAGTGGGTTATGTTGATGGATCCGATCAATTACCTTAGTTCTGCTGGTATCATTAGCTGCATGAAAATACATCTGTGGAGTACAAATATTAGCTGCTTTCTGAAGGACAGCCAAGCTGATAGACAACATGGAACCTCCAGATAATTATGACATCATTGGAACACATGCACGTGTCACAAACACTTTGTCACTATAAAAAAGCAGTGTAGCAGTGCTGCCCAAGCTGGGGGGGTGGGACAATTTTATTAGGCTTTTATTCAGATTCACCAACAATGCTCTACTTGAAGTCAATGAGTAAACAAGCCTCAGCAATGTAGACACATCCCACTGGGCACACCATGTCATTTCAACGTGGAAATTTGGGTAATATTTGGTTGAGATGTTGATCAATGAGATTTTAACCTTTATTCATCCACTCAAAAAGATAATGAGAAGTTTGGGAATTAAACAATGTGTTATCACTATGGTTCAACCATCTAAAAGCACAACCAAATTCCAATGGAAAAACAATGTCTGATTTCTGGTTTAACATCTAAATGTGTTTTCACAGCGCTTTGAACCATTTAAAAGCACAACAAAGTTCAAATGGGAATACAATGTCAGATATTTTGTATTTATACAACAACTTAAATGTGTTATCAATGTGCTTTATCTCATAGCACAACCAAATGACCTGGATTGTAGTTGAGATTACATTAAAAGAGCATGGTGCAAGTGATCAATGCTGTTTGAGATTCTGCGCAGATTATTATAGCAATTGGGAAGATTTCCAACGATCTGCGACCTTAGAATGCTATTTTTTCTTCTTCTTTTTTTCACCTTTATTTAACCAGGTAGGCCAGTTGAGAACAAGTTCTCATTTACAACTGCGACCTGGCCAAGATGAAGCAAAGCAGTGCGACCAAAAACAACAACACAGAGTTACACATGTCACTACCTTGAACTTGCACGCTTTGTCAAAATGTGTTACTCATTTTAAGGTTGAATAAATACTGTTCCATTAGTTTGTAAGTTAGCCTAAAGTTCAGCCTATCTACTCTATTACTAAAGTAATATTGAATTGTGTTTGGTTGACAACGAAACCAAATATTAACATTTGAAGGAGAAGTATCTTCTGCTTGGATAGTTCCTTCTGTGCCACTGACTTAGTCTGGCTTTAATTCCAGTTTGTCTAAAAATGAATCATTTATATGTTAGATTCACATCTCCATCTCAACCAAAAATCAAACTTTAAATGCACTTTAAATCAAGATCAAGATATTTTCAGAATACTCTAAAATCTCAGGATATAAAATTAAAGTGAAAAAAAAACAAATAAAGGCAATAGGAAAAATAAAATAATAACTCATGATCTACAGCAATCCTTTAAGTGGACCACAAAAAATATCAAATTGGATGCTTAAAATACGTGACAACAAACAACAAATACAGGGGCGCAAGGTTGGTTTTAGAAGTGGGGGGGGGCATAATTATTAAATGTTTCAGTCGGATAAACTCTCCAAACAGCCTACCCAACCGCTCGGAGGCGTCCACATGGTCCTAAAGTACAACGTTGCCCTGTTTTGTATCACATTCCAATGATACAACTGGGGGGGGACAAAAATGCAATTTCAGAAAGTGAGGGGGACATGTCCCCGTCTCCCATCCCCTTCCCCAGTGAAAGTTTCACCCCTGAGCAAATATATAAAGATAACTTTATCCCATTACTAAACGAGATATTATATTAACAGATCGAATTAAATGGAACAATCTTCCATTAAATCTTACAGGTAGAATAAACCTCTTCAGAATGGCATGGCTCCCAAAGTTTTTATATTTATTCTTTGTAATACCAATCACCCCATCCGAAGACATTCCTTTAAAAAAGTATACTAGGTCATTACAGACTTTATATGGGTAAATAAATCATAGAATAAAAAGTAAAGTTTTACATCTTCGTAGGTTTGAGAGAGATTTTAACTTTCTAACTCACCACCCAAGGCTTATACTGTACTTGTGTCACGAACCGGCTCAAAGCCCGTAACAAAAGGGAGACAACGTGGAGATAAGGAATAACAAAATATATTTATTTAACTAAAGTAACCTAAATGCAATTAACAATGGTGTGTGTGTAATCAGTAATCAGTAATGTAAGTGAGTGTTTTGCTACCATAAATGTGATAATGTGGTGTGTTGAAAGGTGCTAAAGCAAACAACCAAAAGGCCACAAAAAGCCACAACAAAATCTATGACGATGTCTGCATGGAGAGAGTCTCCTCCATGAATGGGGAAGTGGTATATTTATCCTGGGAGACACCGGGCCCAGGTGTTTCCCATGTAGCTGACGACCCTCCCAACACCGCCCACCGGCATCCTAATAAGGAAACAAGAACAAAGAGAGAATACGGCAGACAGAGTGGGAGGGTCGTCACACTTGCGACATATAGTTAAATGCACTAAAGAGGAACAATGGGTACATATTGAAGATGAGCATGCTCATCCACATAATCTTTTTATGTGTTTATTTTCAAAGGATAAAGCTAAGAACATTAACCCTAAATTACTTGGTAATAGGAAATACATGCATTTTCATGACAATTTTAGACTGACCAATATAGATATTTTCAAATACATGCAATTTAAAAGTTTTAGATCATGAGATTTCTATTTGAAATCTTTTGGACACCAGAGCAATCTTGAGGGGAATCCTATTGGACACCAGATGAATCTTGAGGGGAATCCTATTGGACACCAGCGCAATCTTGGGGGGAATCCTATTGGACACCAAAGCAATCTTGAGGGGAATCCTATTGGACACCAGAGGAATCTTGAGGAGAATTCTATTTGTGTCAGAAAAGGATAGTCATATAATAAGTAAGATATACAAAACCTTGCAGAGAGCCTATCCAACTGACAATCTCTTAGAAGAAAATATAAACGATTGAAACAAAGACTTAAAAATAATTGAAATTGACACAAGATGGAGGGAATGTTGGAACATATTTTTTAAACTAAATTTCAGTTAACGAAAATGTACACTTAATCCAGTATAAACTAGTGTATATAATTTATTATACTAGAGCCAAAATTCCCTAATTCTTCTACACAATGGCAGTCATGTCTTTAGTGTAAAATTAAGTTAAAAAGTTGTCTGTCAGTGGTATTACAATGTAAATTAACTTTTAATCCATCTGTCTGCATAATTCAAGACATGGCATATGAGAGTGCAGTGATATACCTGGATGATACTTTTCTCGTCAATCGTCTTGGGAAAAAAAGTATACAAAAACTGGAAATCAACAAATCCGCCATAGTTAACACAATGGAAAGGTAAAATGCTTTGTTATCTAAATGTTGAAAGTGCGTTGGGCAACAGAGACATACATAATTGTGCAGTTTGAGGCCATGTGGCGGAGAGTAATGCTGGCGCTGGAAATGGGGTTGTGAGCAGGTAGGTCTGGGCAGGTGAGATGTCGTTGATTTTTATTTATTTATTTAACTAGGCAAGTCAGTTAAGAACAAATTCTTATTTATAATGACGGCGTACCAAAAGGCAAACAGCCTCCTGCAGGGATGGAGGCTGGGATAAAAAATTTAAGAAATGAGTCATATATAAATATAGGACAACACACACATCACGACAAGAGAGATCTAAGACAACAACATAGCAAGGAAGCAACACAACATAACAACATGGTAGCAACACATGACAACACAGCATGGTAGCAACACAACATAACATGGTAGCAGCACAAAACATGGTACAAACATTATTGGGCACAGACAACAGCCCAAAGGACAAGAAGGTAGAGACAACAATACTTCATGCAAAGCAAGCACAACTGTCAGTATGCGTGTCCATGATTGAGTCTTTGAATGAAGAGATGGAGATTAAACTGTCCAGTTTGAGTGTTTGTTGCAGATCGTTCCAGTTGCTAGCTGCATCGAACTGAAAAGACGAGCAACCCAGAGATGTGTGTGCTTTGGGGGCCTTAAACAGAATGTGACTGAGAGAACGGGTGTTGTATGTGGAGGATGAGGGCTGCAGTAGATATTTTTATTTTTTATTTTTTTTATTTTATTTTACCGTTATTTTACCAGGTAAGTTGACTGAGAACACGTTCTCATTTGCAGCAACGACCTGGGGAATAGTTACAGGGGAGAGGAGGGGGATAAATTAGCCAATTGTAAACTGGGGATTATTAGGTGACCATGATGGTTTGAGGGCCAGATTGGGAATTTAGCCAGGACACCGGGGTTAACACCCCTACTCTTACGATAAGTGCCATGGGATTTTTAATGACCTCAGAGAGTCAGGACACCCGTTTAACGTCCCATCCGAAAGACAGCACCCTACACAGGGCAGTGTCCCTACACAGCACCCTACACAGGGCAGTGTCCCCAATCACTGCCCTGACCAACCCTGCTTAGCTTCAGAAGCAAGCCAGCAGTGGTATGCAGGGTGGTATGCTGCTGGCCATCTCAAATAGGGGGGAGTGAGAACTAAGTGGGTCTTGCGACGGGTATACAGAGATGACCAGTTTACAGAGGAGTATGATGGAGATGTGATCAGGTGGGTCTGAGCAGGTGTGATGTCATTGATGTTTGTGGGTGTCTGTATGCTGTCGTTTGTATGTTTTGCATATATATATATATATATCTTACAAAAATATGAAATCAATTTGATCTATGGGTATACGATGACACCTAGTGGTCGTAAGGTTGATTTGTCCCTAACCATAATTTATCGCCAGTTTCTGTTCAGTTTGTTGTGATCTGGCAGTGCTATTTATGTATTTTTTTTGGCTATCTGTACTTTACTATTTGTATTTGACAACTTCAAATTTACTTCAATGTATGGGATACTTTTGAATCCCATACATTTCCCCCTGATAGACCACCAAAATTGTATTTTGAATACTCAGGCAGGACAGCAATCAAATCAAATCGTATTGGTCACATGAACCTCCTGAGCGTTCTGGAGCAGGTTGTCATCATAGATCTCTCTGTACTTTGCTCCGTTAATCATTCCCTCGATGCTGACTTGTCTCCCAGTCCCTGAAAAAAATCCCCACAGCATGATGCTGCCACAACCACGCGTCACCATATGAATGGTGCCAGGTTTCCTCCAGACGTGACGCTTGGCATTCAGGCCAAAGAGTTCAAGCTTGTTTTCATCGACCAGAGAATCTTGTTCCTCATGGTCAGAGTCCTTTAGGGACCTCTTGGCAAACTCCAAGCAGCCTGTTGTGCCTTTTACTGGGGAGTGGCTTCCGTCTGGCCACTCAACCATAAAGGCCTGATTGGTGGAGTGGGGCAGAGATGTTGTCTTTCTGGAATGTTCTCCCATCTCCACAGAGGAACTCTGGAGCTCTGTCATTAAGAATGATGGAGGCCACTGTGTTCTTGGGGACCTTCAATGCTGTAGACATTTTTTGGTACCCATCCCCAGATCTGTACTTCGACACAATCCTGTCTCAGAGCTCTACGGACAATTCCATCGACCTTATGGCTTGGTTTTTGCTCTGACATTCATTGTCAACTGTGGGACCTTATATAGACAGGTGTGTGCCTTTCCAAATCATGTCCAATCAATTGAATTTACCACAGGTGGACTCCAATCAAGTTGTAGAAACATCTCAAGGATGATTAATGGAAACAGGATGCACCTGAACTCAATTTCGAGTCTCATAGCAAAGGGTCTGTATACTTATGTAAATAAGGTATTTCTGTTGTTCATTTTTAATACTTTTGCAAAAATGTCTATAAACCTGTTTTCGCTTTGTCGTTATGGGATATTGTATGTAGATTGATGAGGGAAAATGTTTATTTAATAAATTTTATAAAAAGGCTGTAATGTAACAAAATATGGAAAAAGTATTACCGAATAATACTTTCCGAATGCGCTGTATGTCTGTGTATACAAATCACAGAGGTTCACCAACCAGCATCTTAATTGGAGAGGACGGGCTCATAGTAATGGCTGGAGCGGAAAAGGTGGGATGGTATCAAACACATGGTTTCTATGTGTTTGATGCCATTGCATTTGCGTCATTCCAGCCATTATTTTTGAGCCGTTAGGCATATATAGTTTATTAAACTGGAGTATGCGTATAACCCAGGGGTGGGTATTTCCAGTCCTCAAGGACCTGATTGTTGTCACAGTTTTGCCCAGCCCCAGCTAACACACCTGAGTCCAATAATCACCTAATCATGATCTTCATTTTAAAATGCAATTGGATTAATCCGCTGTGTTTGCTAGGGATGGAGAAAAAGTTGCCCACCCCTGAATTATAACCCTGAGTGCCACAATAAGTATGGCTACCTTTGCAGGTCACTGTGAAGAAAGCGTTGTTGTAGCAACTCTATATTCTCGCGATGATAAAAAATAAGGCGGTGTCGGCGACGGTTGTCACTAGTTACCACAGCCATAAAATCAAATGGTTTATATCGTAAAAATTCATGAAAATGAAAGCTTTTTGATCCTAATGTAAGGTTAGGCATAAGGTTGGCAGTATGGCTATAGTTAGGGTTAAGGGATTAGGGTTAGATTAAAATCAGATTTTAAGAAGAGGAATTGTAGAAACGGGCGGGGTTTATGACTTTGTGCTTGTGGTAACTAGTGACGACTGTCGGCGACTGCTGCTTTTTGCCGCTAGTCGCCACCTATACTTCAGTGGTCGCCACAGACAAAACAGCGTGCGGCGTCGGGGGCATGCCAAATACTTTCAGCGGTGAAGTTGATCGTGTTTATGAGACAACCGGGAGTTTGGAGTGCAGGAACAGTTGTAGCCTAATCGGGGTTTGTCTTTTGAATTATAAAAGCAAAGGGCACAAAATTAAGGTGCATCGAGTACTAGCTAGTTTTGATAATTGACAACCACTCTCCAGTGAGTGACCTAGCGCTTGTGGAAATGGCAGCTCCCCGGCCGATAAAAGGTATTCTGAAGAACAAGAACAGCGGGACGGGCATCAAAGTGGGCCCAGCCGAAGAAGTGCCAGTAGAGACTCCAGAACAAGTGGATCCTGGACTTCTGGAAGATGACCAACAGTGAGTAGACAGTTAGCTAGCTTAGTTTCTTGTTGACACCGACAGTCTAGGTAACGTTAGCTTAGCTTGCTCTGCGTTGGGTGCTGCCCTGGCTGAAAACTTTATGGACTTGCTAGCTAACGTGAACTCGTCAGTAATGTGCCAGGTAGTACATAATGCTAACTAGCTAGTTAACGTTAGCAAGTCAGTTGTCATGCTTGCTTTCCAATTCACTCATATTGTTCTCACTAGGACTGTAAACTTACCAGTTAATGTTGGCTAGCCAATTTGCTAGCTAGTTTGCCCGAGAAGGTAACATTGGCTAGCTATGTTACCTAGCTAACGTTAGCAACGTCCCAAATATCTACTTGTTGATATTTTATCCGGTTTCACACCTGTAATCACGCGTACATTTCATCAGCCAACTAACTGATGTTAGCTGTTTTTAAAGGTGGTTGATGAATGGGTTGACTGGCTAGCTAGCCAAATAATAGTCTAGCCAGCCAAATAATAGTCTAGCCACAGACATTTTTACCAGAGCAAACAAACAATTTGGAAGTGTTTTTTTTTCTACAGATATGTTTAAACCCAGAGACGATTTTAGTAATTAGTTAAGATTTAAGAAATGTTATGTTGGCATCAGGTATGTTAGCCAGCAAGTTAACCATTCCTACTCTCCATCACACACATGATGTACAGCAGTAGCTGAAGGATTCAGACCTGTAAATTATAGACTAATTTACCATTGTGTGGTGGGCACAGACTGTCCTATACAGTTTAGTTTCTAAGACTGTGGGTAAATGTGGAAGCTGGATGGTAGCTTACTGTACACTCCACCCTTAGTGCCTAGAGTGTCATCAGTGAGAGTATCTGCTGTCAAGGCACTGACTTCCACATCCCAAGCTGTCACGTTATATTTACACATTGGCCCTCTGGGGTTGTCAGAACTGTGGTGAGTTTATGCCTGAAGTCAGGCATTGATCTAATTCACTTTGCACATTAAACTGTCAGTGAGCTAGTCCTTTTGAGCTGTTCAGTTGCTCAAATGATACCACTAGGAAATACACCGTGTCTAATTGCAATATGAGTGTTGTTTTCTCAAGTCCAGCTTGTCTTTTTAATGAAGATCTGTGAAGATGCACAGGTGGATAGAGATGGAGGTTGTTTGAGTTTCAATAATTCATGCTTGTGATTTATATAGTCCATTTATGGTGTTAGGTGGCTAGCCTTCATATAACCTACTATGAGACTCATAACTTCCCGTCCATGTGAAACTGCCGTCCTTGTATGGCCTATTTATCAGTGAATTCCATTCCCAGCCAGTTCTGTGTTGATACCAAAATAGTCTTTCTGTAGGAAATGGGTAAAAAGATTTCCTGAACAATTCTCTTTCTTCAAATGTAGTGGGATGAGACCAGCACGACTGGCTGCACTGTAGCCTACTCCTTCAGTTCAAGCTATGTCTGTAGCAAACAAACAAGAACACGCGCAGACAGCTGCATGCACACACCCCTTCAGCACCAGAACTCATAGGGTGTTGTTTGTATCCCGTCTCTCTAACAGTCCTCGCAAACCAAAACCACACACATGGCTTATTTTCTCATCATGACTATTTTTAAGCTCTTTCCCAAATTTTTGCTTAAGCCATCTGTCCGTATTAGGGTACTACTTTCAGTCAAAATCAGATTTAAATTTGATGGATGAGCAGTAGAGCCGGGAACATACCAGTGTTGCAACGTTTTTTTCGATGGCAAAAATAAAACCACAAAGCAGATAACAACTCTTTGGTCCTTTAAAAACCTGCTGTATGTAAAATATTGTGTGCCATAGCTTGGAAAAAAGATGTCACCCTGGATGACAACTGGTTGAGAGAATACCAAGACAGCTTTTCACTTTGAAGAATCTCAAATATAAAATATATTTATTTAGCACTTTTTCTTTGCTTACCACATGATTCCATACTATTGTTATGGTGAAACTAGCCACATATTAAGTACTTTGTCCTTAAACACCAACACTATTTGGCTATACCGTCTCAAGGTTAGATTACTACATTCAGTTTGCTGTGCTGAAGGAACAATGAATCAACTAAAGCTATTGGGATTTTATCTATGTTAGGCTCATTGCCACAGCAGTGGAATTTTCCCATGCTTTTCTAGATATACTTTTTAACATTTTATTTCACCTTTATTTAACCAGGTAGGCTAGTTGAGAACAAGTTCTCATTTACACCTGCGACCTGGCCAAGATAAAGCAAAGCAGTGCGACACAAACAACAACACAGAGTTACACATGGAATAGTTACACATGGAATAAACAAACATGCAGTCAATAATACAATAGAAAAAGTCTGTATACAATGTGTGCAAATGTAGTAAGATCAGGGAGGTAAGGCAATAAATAGGCCATAGTGGCAAAATAATTACAATATAGCAATTAAACACTGGAGTGATAAATGTGCAAGTAGAGATACTGGGGTGTAAAGGAGCAAAATACATAACAGTATGGGGGATGAGGTTGTTGGATGGGCTATTTACAGATGGGCTATGAACAGGTGCAGTGATCTGTGAGCTGCTCTGACAGCTGGTGCTTAAAGCTAGTGATGGAGATATGAGTCTCCAGCTTCAGTGATTTTTGCAGTTCGTTCCAGTCATTAGCAGCAGAGAACTGTAAGGAAAGGCGGCCAAAGGAGGAATTGGCTTTGGGGATGACCAGTGAGATATACCTGCTGGAGCGAGTGCTACGGTGGGTGCTGCTATGGTGACCAGTGAGCTGAGATAAGGTGGGTCTTTACCTAGCAGAGACTTATAGATGACCTGGAGCCAGTGGGTTTGGCGACGAATATGAAGCGAGGGCCAGCCAACGAGAGCATACAGGTCGCAGTGGTGGGTAGTATATGGGGCTTTGGTGACAAAACGGATGGCACCTGTGATAGACTGGATCCAATTTGCTGATTAGAGTGTTGGTGGCTATTTTATAAATGACATTGCCAAAGTCAAGGATCGGTAGGATAGTCATTTTTACGAGGGTATGTTTGGCAGCATGAGTGAAGGATGCTTTGTTGCGAAATAGGAAGCCGATTCTAGATTTAATTTTGGATTGGAGATGCTTAATGTGAGTCTGGAAGGAGAGTTTACGGTCTAACCAGACACCTAGATATTTGTAGTTGTCCACATATTCTAAGTCAGAGCCGTCCATAGTGGGCGGGCGGGTGCGGGCAGCGATCGGTTGAAAAGCATGCATTTAGATTTACTAGCGTTTTAAGAGCAGTTGGAGGCCACGGAAGGAGAGTTGTATGACATTGAAGCTCGTCTGGAGGTTAGTTAACAGTGTCCAAATGTAACGGATGTGAAATGGCTAGCTAGTTAGCGGGTGCGCGCTAGTAGCATTTCAATCAGTTACGTCACTTGCTCTGAGACATTAAGTAGGGTTGCCCCTTGCTCTGCAAGGGCCGCGGCCTTTGTGGAGCGATGGGTAACGATGCTTTGTGGGTGTCAGTTGTTGATGTGTGCAGAGGGTCCCTGGTTCGCGCCCGTGTCGGGGCGAGGGGACGACGTAAAAGTTATACTGTCACACAAAGAAGGGCCAGAAGTATACAGAATGGTGTCGTCTGCGTAGAGGTGGATTAGAGAATCACCAGCAGCAAGAGCGACATCATTGATCTATACAGAGAAAAGAGTCGGGCCCAAGATTTTAACCCTGTGTCACCCCCGTAGAGACTGCCAAGTTACTCATTCTTTAAATCATGTATTGTTTGGGGAAACGTGTTCCTATCTATTGCTAGGTTTTCCTCCAGTTGGTGGCAGATTTTCATGCAGAAATAATAAAACCTGCATAAAAACAATATGCACATTTTTCCACCTGAGATGCTTTTCCATCAAATTGACTTGTTGCAACTAAAACAGTGTGTCTAATAAACTGCATGCTTTACTGAGTTGTAATGGGAGGACCACGCAACATATCATGGAAGTTTACTGCTTGTTATATCAATATTTGCGGTTTCCACTGCCTTTTCTCGCATGATTCATTTGACCAACACAAAAAGATCCTACCTTTTTTAAATTTGCTTTTTCCATCAGGCCTGTCGTAACATTTTGTTTAAAATCCGACATGTACTTTATTTGTGTGAAACAGTTGGCTGGAACCCTGGTAAGAGTGGAAAGGGTAAATCAGTTGTCCAAGTGAATGCATTCAACTGAAATATGTCTTTTGCATTGAACCCAAACCCTCTGAATCAGAGAGGTGAGGCGGGGGACGATGACGACTGCCTTAATCCACGTCATTGGCGCCCGGGGAGCAGTTGTTGTTGGGGGTTAACTGCATTGGTCAAGGGCAGATTTTTCTTCGGCTTGGGGATTCGAACCAGCGACCTTTCTATTACTGGCCCAACGCTCTTAACCGCTAGGCTGTGTTGCCATCTCTTGTGTTTCCCAAAGGGGACAGAAAAGACTGGAGCTTTCAATTCATTATACAGCCCCAAGGGGATATCCTGACCCAGCTTTCCAAATATCCGTATTGCTGTCACAAAGCATTTGTCCACTCTGCACCTGTCCAGAGTCCAAACAATCACAACTTCCTGCCATGGAGTTCTAGAAAGTGTCATGGGTAATGACTATTGGTGCCCCGTAAACAATAGTCAAGCATCTTCTCAATTTCAATGTAAGCCATTTCATTGCAGTCACTAATCAGTCAACATTGATGCATGGACCCCAAGCTCAGTCATTCATTATTCATTATAGTCAATGACTTTTAACTGAGTCACAGCCATGGTTCCATGAAACTCTATCTCTCCTCCACTGTCTTAGATGCCCAATCTGACCATTTCATGAGTGGGTTGAGGGACATGCATCGACTGTCATGACTTTTGATACAGTTGGGAGAAAATACCATAGGAGCAACCTGTATAGTAGCCTACTTCCTGCTCCAGTATAGTAGATCAAATGGGCACTGCAGTCCCTTGACAATGGGCTTCACTGGGTTCAAGCAAAAACATTTAATTTTTTATTTTACAACATATTTATCTCAACATGAGTGGATTTCTAGGCTTTCCCCACCTCTCCAAGTCCCTAATACTCTCTATATTGACTTTAGTGTGCTCAGATTTTTACAAACAACACATTTTTACATTTGAGTAATTTAACAGACGCTCTTATCCAGAGCGACTTACAGTAGAGTGCATATGTTTTTGTACCCTGTGGGAATCGAACCCACAATCTTGGCGTTTTTGTAAGCCCCATGCTCTACCAACTGAGCCACACGGGACCACGGCTGGAAAGTATAGACCAGAGCGCTCTTTAACACACTGCTTGTCTTAGAATATTCTATCTGATAGTGTAGTTCACCTCTCCACTTTATTTTTTAGAGGGATGTACCCAGCTGTTGGCCTCTCCAAGAGATGCTCACTGCACACACACTGAATGGGAGTGTCAAATAGCGTCCGTTCTCAAATCAAATATTATTGGTCACATCATGCGCCGAATACAACAGGTGTAGTAGACCTTACAGTGAAATGCTTACTTACGAGCCCCTAACCAACAATGCAGTTGAAAAATAGTAATAAATACGAATAAGAATAACAGAAGTAGTAATAGGGCTGTTTTTTTTTTACCAAAAGAGGTGGTTGTTGTCATTCCATTATGTATTTTTTTATAAACATTTTTTTCTGACTGGCTGCGTCAGGTCTTGAGTGGATTTGCACGGGTGCTGTGTACTGTAAATCAGGCCAGGCTGGCTGGCAGTGTCTGGGATGTGTTGTATAACCAACCCCCTCACACATACAGAAGGATAAAGACAGACGCAGAAATACACAGACTGACGTACAGACATTTTAGAGCAGTGAAACTGGCTCCTCTCCTCTACTGGCTTGTCAACACTCCTCACATACAGACAAAACTCCCTATCTTCCCTGGCCCAGATGCAGTCACACTGGTTTGGCTTCTGTTTTAAATGATTTAGAAATTGTCCATAAAGGTAGGGTTCAAAGTCTGGTGAAATGTAGACTCATCAAACTAGGGTTGGGGAAGTTTAAAAAGTAACTGTTAACTTGTAATTTCCATGTATACAGTGAGCTCCAACCCTATTTGGACAGTGACAGATTTCTGTTATTGTTTTGACTCTGTACTCCCAACACTTTGGATTTGAAATAATACAATGACTATGAGGTTAAAGTGCAGACTGTCAGCTTTAATTTGAGGGTATTTTTATCCATATTGGGTAAACCGGTTAGAAATTACAGCACTTTTTGTACATAGCCCATTTTAGGGGACTAAAAGTATTGGGACATTCACTTGTGTACTCAAGTAGTCAAAAGTTTAGTATTTGGTCTCATATTCATAGCACGCAATGATTACATCAAGCTTGTGATCAGATGGTTTTGTGTCCAATAGAAGTTCATTGTAAGTAATGTATTTTGTCATTTGAGTCACTTTTATTGAAAATAAGAATATAATGTTTCTAAACACTTCTACATGAATGTGGATGCTACCATGATTACGTATAATCCTGAATGAGAAAAATACACACGCACAAATATCATACCCCCAAGACATGCTAACCTCTCACCATCACAATAACAGGGAAGTGTTTTTTTGGGTATAATGATTATGCCTCTGACTATCATTCATCATTATTATGATTCATTCAGGATAATCTATAATTATGGTAGCATCAACATTCATGTTGAAGGGTTTACAAACATTATATTCTTAATTACAATACATTCTTTCTATTGGGCACAAAATCATCTGAAACACAACCAAAACAAACTGCAAATGTATCCCCAAAGTTTGTAGAGTCACAAGCTTGATGTAAATGTTGCATGCTAGAAATATAGGACCAAATACTAAACTTTTGACTACTTTAAGACGCATATAAACTCAGCAAAAAAAAACATTGTCCTCACTGTTTACTGCATTTATTTTCAGCAAACTTAACATGTGTAAATATTTGTATGAGCATAAGATTCAACAACTGAGACATAAACTGAACAAGTTCAACAGACATGTGACTAACAGAAATTGAATGTGTCCCTGAACAAAGGAGGGGGGGGTCAAAAGTAACAGTCAATGCAGCTGGTGGGCACACCAGATACTAAGTACTGCAGTGCATCTCCTCCTCATGGACTGCACCAGATTTGCCAGTTTTTGCTGTGAGATGTTACCCCACTCTTCCACCAAGGCACCTGCAAGTTCCCGGAAATGTCTGGGGGGAATGGCCCTAGACCTCACCCTCCGATCCAACAGGTCCCAGACGTGGGATTGAGATCCGGGCTCTTCGATGGCCATGGCAGAACACTAACATTCCTGTCTTGCAGACAAAACCACGACTCGTCAGTGAAGAGCACTTTTTGCCAGTCCTGCCTGGTCCAGTGACGGTGGGTTTGTGCCCCTAGGCGACGTTGTTGACGATGATGTCTTGTGAGGACCTGCCTTACAACAGGCCTACAAACCCTCAGTCCAGCCTCTCTCAGCCTATTGCGGACAGTCTGAGCACTGATGGGGGATTGTGCGTTCCTGGTGTAACTCGGGCAGTTGTTGTTGCCATCCTGTACCTGTCCCGCAGGTGTGATGTTCGGATGTACCGATCCTGTGCAGGTGTTGTTACACGTGGTCTGCCACTGCGAGGATGATCAGCTGTCCGTCCTGTCTCCCTGTAGCCCAGTGTTAGGCGTCTCACAGTACGGACATTGTAATTTATTGCCCTGGCCACATCTCCAGTCCTCACGCCTCCTTGCAGCATGCCTAAGACACGTTCACGCAGATGAGCAGGGACCCTGGGCATCTTTCTTTTGGTGTTTTTCAGAGTCAGTAGAAAGGCCTCTTTAGTGTCCTACGTTTTCAAAACTGCGACCTTAATTGTCTACTGTCTGTAAGCTGTTAGTGTCTTAACGACCGTTCCACAGGTGCATGTTCATTAATTGTTTATGGTTCATTGAACAAGCATGGGAAACAGTGATTAAACCCTTTACAATGAAGATCTGTGAAATTATTTGGGATTGTATGAGTTTTTACGAATTATCTTTGTAAGACAGGGTCCTTTTTTTGCTGAGTTTAAGTGCATTTGTCCCAATACCTTAGTCCCCCCCCCCATGGTAGGGTACCAATGTACAAAAAGTGCTGTAATTTCTAAACTGTTAATACCTTCAAGTTAAAGCTGACCATCTGCCCTTTAATCTCGGTCATTTATATAATTCCTGAAGTACAGAGCCAAAACAACAACAAATGTGTGACTGTCCCAATACTTTTGGAGCTCACTGTATGTCTCTGACAGTTTCATGTAATGATATCGTTTTATGTTTTGTCTTCACTAGCTTACATTGGTTTCTTACGTGTATCCCATGGGTTATATATGTTATGAAACAGTGTTTAAGAGCCGGCCTATCTCAGCAAGCCTGACTGAGCAGTATTGATATGTGCCTCATCCCATGATGTGCCATTTTAGTGTGAGACACAGCTGTACAGGGCATGTCTCCCATTGATTTAGCCCAGTGCCATCGACAGTCAAACTGCCTGCTGTGTGCCTGACTTATTGAGTGTGTGTGTGAGTGAGCAGCTAGCGATGGCTCTGCAGGATTACTGCAGCAGGGAGCAGATTTATCACCCCCCCCACGCCCCTCTCTACCATGATGGCAGGCCTCAGCCTCCATAAACACGTCCAGGAGGCTGGCTACTTTGATAAAGGGAGAGAGGGGCGCGCCAGTAGAGACAGTTTAACGGCTGTATTTGGCACTGTCTCTAAGTCCAGACAGCGGTGTTATTGAAGGTGCCAACTCCAGCCAGAAGCCCAGAGAGAGCCTACAATTTGTACATTTGTGAAGCATTTCTTCCCACTCACTCGCTTGATCAGCATCATGCTGAAGGTGAAGTGACCAACCTCTGTACACTGTCATTTTCCAAACAATGAATCATTTAATTGTACATAAGACCCTTTTTTAAATTTGATTGCTGCCTTGTTTTTATGTTCCTGAAATGTACTATGGGAGTGAACTGGGTCACTGTGTAGTCCTAGATTAAATCTGCCAGGTCTCTAGTGTAATATTTGGTTGGTTTTGAGTACCACCCTGAGCTCATCTCTGGACCCATTCTTTCAGGAAGAAGTCACAGAAATGGGACGAGATGAACATCCTGGCCACGTACCACCCAGCAGACAAGGACTATGGGTTGATGAAGATCGACGAGCCCAGCACACCCTACAACAGGTGAGTTGCCCCATTCAATGTGTAAAGCACGATGCAATTCATTCTCATGAACAGGTAAAGACTTAGTTACCCAGCGAATGTCAAAATGGCTTCCCATATACAATGTTATCCAGTATTTCCAGTTTTTTACTTTTTTGTTTACGAATACCTCATAATCGTATTAGTTAGGCCTATTACATATTACATGTTGAAAATGACAGTTGGACTCTTCACACTACATAATCTTAGTTCTGGGCAAACCAAAAAACGTATTTTCTGGAGTCAAATATTCACATTTGTTGACAGCAGAGATTTGTGATTGACTTGGCCTGAGAAGAAACTCTGCTCTGCTCTGTTTGGCGGGATCCTGCTTTAATGTGTGTGAACAGTCCCTAGATCCCAGACTGTGACGTAGAAAAGAGACTATAATTTGATCATTTTTGTAGAGAATATGTTCACCCCGGATTAGATACAATTTCGATAGCAGATTGGCCTGCTCACAGGGCACCTCAATTCTTGCAGTGCAGGTTGTGTGTGTACGTGCGTGTGGATGAGTTTCTGCCCAGTCGGCATACAGTGTGGGTGGGGTGGGCCATCTAAACTGGCACGTAACCCAATCTCCAAGGCCGTTGCATAGAAGGTCACCGTTGTGACACGGTGTTCTCTCCTTCTCTCTTCCTCAGGATGGTGGGGGACGAGGAGGATGAAGGGGCGCACAGCGACTCAGAGGTCAACGTGCCCACTGTGGGTGACCTGGCCTCCAAGTAAGTTATTTCTGATTGGATAGGTCTGGGAGGGGGAAGGAGGGTCATCACTGACTGGATAGGTCTGGGAGGGGGAAGGAGGGTCATCATCACTGACTGGACAGGTCTGGGAGGGGGAAGGAGGGTCATCACTGACTGGAGAGGCCTGGGAGGGGGAAGAAGGTAGAGGTTGACCGATTAATCGGAATGGCTGATTTAATTAGGGCCGATTTTAAGTTTTCATAACAATCGGTAATTTTGGGTGCCGATTTTGCAGAATATTATTATTTATTTATTTTTTCACACCTTTATTTAACTAGGCAAGTCACTTAAGAACACATTCTTATTTTCAATGATGGTCTAGGAACGGTGGGTTAACTGCCTTGTTCAGGGGCAGAACGACAGATTTTTACCTTGTCAGCTCAGGGATTCAATTCTGCAACCTTACGCTTAACTAGTCCAACGCTCTAACCACCTGCCTCACGAGGAGCCCGCCTGTTACGCGAATGCAGTAAGAAGCCAAGGTAAGTTGCTAGCTAGCATTAAACTTATCTTATAAAAAACAATCAATCAATCATAATCACTAGTTATAACTACACATGGTTGATGATATTACTAGTTTATCTAGCGTGTCCAGCGTTGCATATAATCGATGCGGTGCGCATTCGTGAAAAAGGACTGTCGTTGCTCCAACGTGTACCTAACCATAAGCATCAATGCCTTTCTTAAAATCAACACACAGAAGTATTTAAAAAAATATTTTTAAACCTGCATATTTAGCTAAAGGAAATCCAGGTTAGCAGGTAATATTAACCAGGTGAAATTGTGTCACTTCTCTTGCGTTCATTGCACGCAGAGTCAGAGTATATGCAACAGTTTGGGCCGCCTGGCTCGTTGCGAACTAATTTGCCAGAATTTTACGTAATTGTGACATAACATTGAAGGTTGTGCAATGTAACAGGAATATTTAGACGTATGGATGCCACCCGTTAGATAAAATATGGAACGGTTCCGTATTTCACTGAAAGAATAAACGTTTTGTTTTCAGGATGATAGTTTCTGGATTCGACAATATTAATGACCTAAGGCTCGTATTTCTGTGTGTTATTATGTTATAATTAAGTCTATGATTTGATAGAGCAGTCTGACTGAGCGATGGTAGGCACCAGCAGGCTCGTAAGCATTCATTCAAACAGCACTTGTGCGTTTTGCCAGCAGCTCTTCGCAATGCTTCAAGCATTGCGCTGTTTATGACTTCAAGCCTATCAACTCCCGAGATAAGGCTGGTGTAACCGATGTGAAATGGCAAGCTAGTTAGCGGGGTGCGCGCTAATAGCGTTTCAAACGTCACTCGCTCTGAGACTTGGAGTAGTTGTTCCCCTTGCTCTGCATGGGTAACGCTGCTTCGAGGGTGGCTGTTGTCGATGTGTTCCTCGTTCGAGCCCAGGTAGGAGCGAGGAGAGGGATGGAAGCTATACTGTTACATTTGCAATACTAAAGTGCCTATAAGAACATCCAATAGTCAAAGGTATATGAAATAGAAATCATATAGAGAGAAATAGTCCTATAATTCCTATAATAACTACGACCTAAAACTTCTTACCTGGGAATATTGAAGACGCATGTTAAAAGGAACCACCAGCTTTCATATGTTCTCATGTTCTGAGCAAGGAACTTAAACATTAGCTTTCTTACATGGCACATATTGCACTTTTACTTTCTTCTCCAACACTTTGTTTTTGCATTATTTAAACCAAATTGAACATGTTTCATTATTTATTTGAGGCTAAATGTATTTTATTGATGTATTATATTCAGTTAAAATAAGTGTTCAGTATTGTTGTAATTGTTATTATTACAAATAAAAATAAAAAATTGGCCGATTTTAAACGGTATCAGCTTTTTTTGGTCCTCCAATAATCGCTATCGGCTTAAAATCCTAATCGGTCGACCTCTAGGAGGGTCATCATCACTGACTGGATGGGTCTGGGAGGGGGAAGGAGGGTCATCACTGACTGGAGAGGTCTGGGAGGAGGAAGGAGGGCTAAAGTTAAGTTATTGGACTCAAAGGTTTGGAATGTTAAAACACTTTATCAAGGCTGTATGAGAAGGATAGTGATGCAACTCAAACATATTATCTTGATACGTCTCGGTCTTATGAGACTGAAGGTGGGGGGGAACTCCGTCTGGTTACGGCTTGAACATGCTGTAATAACAGAATGTACTCATCTGGATTTCAACTATTTGCAATAGGGTCTGGCTGCAGCAGATGCCTTCTCACTCCACAGATGCTATGAGACATACGAACTCAGACAGGATGTTGAATGGTGCCAGAGAAGATGGTGCGTAACCGCCACCAACAGCACAGGTGGTGAAATTACGTTTAGAATTAGAAGATGGGTACTAGCTAGTGTGTGCTAGCTAGTGCGTGCTAGAGAGAGTTTGTGCTAGCTAGCTGTTCAAGCATCATTGGTTATCGTAACGCCCTGGACCAGCGTTAGTGTGCCGACTGGTATGTGCGTAGCACAGTGACGCCCTGTAATAAAACCACTGACTCACGCGATACACCAGGCCAACAAAAGCCTGCTGGTTACGCACAGCTGGGTACTACTCGGTATTTGACGTCAAGGGCATTTGATACCCCCCCCCCCCCCCAATAACATTGAGTATAGAGTGAATTTCGCTCTTGGGTAAATTGAATGATCAGCTAAATACTTTTGGAGCCGTCAGAAGACCGTCTCACCAGTTGAGTTAACAGTAGAGGTAAAACTGCGCATGTTAAATTAACACCCTTGCCTTTCGTGAACATAAACTGGCATATATTTTTTCCCCTGACTAGCACTGACTTTGCTGATAGCTACTTTATTGAGGGAGAATGTACTTACTATGACTGAGATGTTGTTGTCCCACCTAGCTATCTTAAGAAGAATGCAGTAACTAAGCTACACTGGAAAAGATTGTCATCTAAATGACTGAAATGTAATCCTTTTGAACTCTGCCATCAAACACCCTTACCCAATCAGCTCCATTTGACTAAAGGAGAAGTAATTTCCCCCAAGTATCCAGTGATGCTCTCAATTAGCCTACAGTCAAAGATTTTTGTGTGGATTTTTTCAAATGTAACCTTTTATTTAACTAGACAAGTCAGTTAATAATAAATTATTATTTACAATGACGGCCTCCCCTAACCCAGACGATGCTGGGCCAAATGTGCACCGCCCTATGGGACTCCAGATCACGGCTGGTTGTGACACAGCCTGGGAACGAACCAGGGTCTGTAGTGACGCCTCTAGCACTGCAAAGCAGTGCATTAGACTGCTGCGCCACTCGGGATGTGTGATAAGATAAGCATCTCTCCAAACTCAAACATTGTGTGTGTGGTGCACTTTTTCAGTAACTGATACCGTGTTTATTGACCTACAGAACCAGTCAAAAAGTTTGGACACCTACTTCAAGGGTTTTTCTATTGTAGAACAATAGTGAAGACATTAAACTATGAAATAACTAGTAAAACACCGATATGGCCGATACCGATATTTTCAAAGCTGAAAAAAACTGACGATTTATCAAAAATTTTAGCGGCTTTTAAGCCTTCTAGTACAGTTAAATAGTTAACACACGCATGGATGCATCGGTCTATGGCACTGCATCTCAGTGCAAGAGGCGTCACTACAGTCCCTTGGTTAGAATGCAGGCTGTATCACATCTGGCTGTGATTGGGAGTCCTATAGGGCAGCACACAATTGGCCCTGCGTCATCTGGGTTTGGCCGTCCATTGTAAGTAAGAATTTGTTCTTAACTGATTTGCCTAGTTAAATAAAGGTTACACACACTGACCAAAAATGTATTTTGTTGGCATTTATGTATGTCCCCATTACCAGTAAAACATCATCAAATCCTATTTCTTTCACTTACTTGCTGTGCTGTTTCGTTCAGTCGTTTCATTCAACCAGGATTTCATCATGCATGTCAAGCAGTGAAGTTTCAGCTCTCTGTCCGTGGCCTCTCTTCCTTGGTGCGCACTGTCACTGTGTCCGTTTCCATCTTGTCCAGCTGTGTATGTAACATTTCAGGTAAACCCTGTTTCTTGTCTGCATCGAAGTAGCAGTCCTTGTACATAGCATGGTGGCGACACAGTAAAGAGAGAATGCCACCGAATCGCTTTTTCATAGCCTGTGTGGGAAGTTTTGTTGCCAGGGCAAACTGTTGTCAAGGGCAACTGTTTAATTCACCAATGTGGGCCAGTAAAAACATCCACCTTGTCGGGAAAAGGGGCTGTTTAACGTTACACTTTAGCTGCTAGCTAACTGGTTATCTTAGTATTGACGAAGTCAGAATCGGCATGTGCACTCCACTGACGTGACAGAATCGTCGGCGTTAGAATTAGGAATTAGAATAAAAATTCTACACTGAATAAAAAATATAAACGCAACAGGTAAAGTGTTGGTCCCATGTTTCATGAGCTGAAATAAACAAATCCCAGAAATGTTCCATACGCACAAAAAGCTGATCTCAAATGTTGGGCACATTTTGTTTACATCCCTGTCAGTTTAGTTGAGCAGGTGTTTCAATGCCATGACAGAGGGAATCGCGTCTGCTGCAGGCTCAGTTGATGAGCTTATTTCTCCAGTCAGTAGTTCGAATGGAGCTAGGTAGTGTGTTCATGTTCTCAAATGCCATTGAAATGGCAGCAGCGGTATGACAACCAGCATATTCATGAGCATGCAATACGACTTTCCTCAGTATGAAACCCTCGACGACCCACTGTGCTGTCAGACTCGGCATGCTCATGGGGCTGATATCGCTGGTCCAAATGTCAGTCGTGAAGCTAATGGCAGGCACTCTATGACTGTGTAACTCCGGTAGGGCAACATCTGAAAAATAGTACCCCCCCCCCCCCCCCCCCCCCCCGCTTCCCCCTTCCCCAAAATAGGGTGCTCGACCAGTCGGCTAAAGCCAACATCACCCACGGCAGAGAACGGTTGATTGTCAAGAGAAATTAATTCCATTATCTTGGCGTTTTAATGGATTTTGCCTTTGGGTTGTCTCGTTAAAATATTCTTACTCTCTCAAATGACTGCTCGACTTGTTGACTGCTCGATCCACACAGCAGACATTGTGGGCTAGGTTAGGAATGCTGTGTAGCGCAACATTTTACATGGCGTATTTACGTCATGTAACTACATTATATACAAAGATGTTCTTATCCATGTTATATAGTTATGCATGTAACCTTTACCGGTTTTGCACATCGGCGTTAAAATAGACATCGGGCCGATGTTGGCATTTTTAGCTAATATCGTCCGATTACGATATGTTCACCGACTATATCGTGCATCCCTAGAAATAACACATGGAATCATGTAGTAAGCAAAAAAGTGTTAAACAAATCAAAATATATTTTAGATTCTTCCAAGTAGCCACCCTTTGCCTTTGTACACTCTTGGCATTCTCTCAACCAGCTTCAGCTGGAATGCTTTTCCAACAGTCTTGAAGGAGTTCCCACACATGCTGAGCACTTACTGGCTGCTTTTCCTTCACTCTGCGATGCAACTCATCCCAAACCATCTCAAATGGGTTGAGATCGGGTGATTGTGGAGGCCAGATCATCTGATGCTGCACTCCATCACTCTTGGTCAAATCCCTTACCCAGCCTGGAGGTGGGTTTTGGGTTATTGTCCTGTTGAAAAACAAATGATTGTCCCATTAAGCGCAAGCCAGATGGGATGGCGTATCACTGCAGAATGCTGTGGTTGCAAGTGTGCCTTGAATTCTAAATTAATCACGGACAGTGTCACCAGCGAAGCACCATCACACCTCCTCCATGCTTCACGGTGGGAACCACAAATGCGGCGATCATCCGTTCACCTACTCTGCGTCTCACAAAGATACGTCGGTTGGAACCAAAAATCTGTAATTTGGACAAGGACAGATCTGTAATTTGGACAAGGACAGGTTTCCACTGGTCTAATGTCCATTGCTTGTGTTTTTCTATGCCCAAGCAAGTCTCTTCTTCTTATTGGTGTCCTTTAGTTTAGTAGTGGTTTCTTTGCAGCAATTCGACCCATGAAGGACTCATTTACGCAGTCTCCTCTGAACAGTTGATGCGTCTTTTACTTGAACTCTGTGAAGCATTTATCTGGGCTGTAATTTCCTTTCCTGTGGCGGTCCTCATGAGAGCAAGTTTCATCATAGCGCTTGATGTTTTTTGCGACTGCACTTGAAGAAACTTTCAAAGTTCTGGAAATTTTACAGATTGACTGACCTTCATGTCTTAAACTAATGATGAACTGTCATTTCTCTTTGCTTGTTTGAGCTGTTCTTGCCATAATATGGTAGTTTACCAAATAGGGCTATCTTCTGTATACCATCCCTACCTTGTCACAACACAACTGATTGGCTCAGATGCATTAAGAAGGAAAGAAATTCCACAAGTGAACTTTTAACAAGGCACACCTGTTAATTGAAATGCATTCCAAGTGACTACCTCATGAAGCTGGTTAAGAGAATGCCAAGAATGTGCAAAGCTGTCATCAAGGTAAAGGGTGGCTACTTTGAATAATCTCAAATATAACATCTATATTGATTTAACCCTTTTTTGGTTACTACATGATTCCATTTGTTATTTTATGGTTTTGATGTCTTCACTATTATTCTACACTGTAGAAAATCGAAACAAAAGAAACCCTTGAATGAGTAGGTGTGTCAACTTTTGACTGCTACTGTATAAATATTAGATTGAGCAATGTCGGAGTGGCATTGACTAACATACAGTAGAATAGAATACAGTATATACATATGAGATGAGTAAAGCAGTATGCAAACATTTTTTACGGTGACTAGTGATTCCAGGTCTATGTACGTAGGGCAGCAGCCTCCAAGGTGCAGGGTTGTGTAACCAGGTGGAATCCGGCTCGTGATAGATGCTGCCTTTCAGTCTCTCGGTCCCAGCTTTGATGCACCTGTACTGACATCGGCTTCTGGATGATAACGGGGTCAACAGGCCGTGGCTCGGGTGGTTGATGTCCTTGATGATCTGTTTGGCCTTCCTGTGTCATCGGGTGTTGTAGGTTTCCTGGAGGGCAGGTATTATGCCCCCCGGTGATGCGTTGGGCAGACAGCACCACCCTCTGGGGAAACCCTGCGGTTGCGGGCGGTGCAGTTGCCGTACCAGGCGGTGATGCATCCCGACAGGATGCTCTCAATTGTGTATCTGTAACTGGTACTGTATATCCCCTAACACGGCGAGAGGGGCATGGCTATGGTAACACTGTAGATTTTCACTAGCGACGTAGTAGGAGCTAGTCTACTGCTTTAGCATTAGCCCTCATCATAGAGTGGAGCAGATGCTCCGTCACAGCCTCAAGGCCAAACTCCACTGAGGCAAAGGTTTGTCACATGTACTGTTACCACACATTTTTATACCCACTTAACAGGCAGGGAGGTCAACCCTTTGTGTGTGTGTGTAAGTAACATGCCATTATAGCATTTTCTTTTATCTAGTGCGTGCATACATTTTTAGTATGTGTCCCATGCGGGAATTGAACCCACGGCCCTGGCATTGCAAGCGCTGTGTCCACTCAATAAGTGTTTCTATTCCCTCTAAATCGACTCTGCCTTGGACTAATGCATGAATCTCAGTGTTACCTTTATCGCTCAATGTGATCACACTACTGATACTCTGAGTGTTTTCTTTGCGTTTCAGACAGCTTGATTAAAGCATGTGGGTTAGAGAGAGTGAGTAAGCCCTTTTTGTCTCTTCAC
Source organism: Salvelinus fontinalis (assembly GCF_029448725.1). Lineage (NCBI taxonomy): Eukaryota > Metazoa > Chordata > Actinopteri > Salmoniformes > Salmonidae > Salvelinus > Salvelinus fontinalis. Next base: position 43,962,426 of record NC_074676.1, on the reverse strand, counting down.
TGGTATCTGTTCTCTCTGACAACATTTTCATCCCGGTGTTGACTACTAGGCCACTGATGCTCAAGGCACACAACTATCTCTAACCTCACTGATATTACCTCACTGATTTTACCTCTCGTACTAATCTCCCCCCCAGTGGAGCGTATTGGCTGAACATCACGTAATGGTGTTCGATGGATCTGCGCCCAGTAATTCATTTCAGTGAAAACAGCTTGGATCAATAAATGCCACTCACTAGATCCCATCAACCCTAAATCCAGGGGAATGAGGACAATGTAACGGGAGGTGATTACAGCCTAAGATCAGTTTACTTCCTGTACCTGCAGCGTTGACTCCATCTGTCCACTTGGTTTAAACCTGTGAAATGGAAATTAATAACTAACTTACACGCAGCCTTATCTTGTGTTATGCCTCTAAGACATTTTCAAATCAAACTGTATTTGTCACATGCTTCGTAAACAAAAGGTGTGGACTAACAGTAAAATGCTTACTTACGGGTCCTTTCCAACTATGCAGAGAGGAAAAATATTGAAAATATAACTCAAGGAATAAATACACAATGAGTAACGATAAATTGGCTATATACACACAGGGTACCAGTACTGAGTCGATGTGCAGGGGTTGGAGGTAATTGAAGTAGATATGTACATATACAGTGCCTTCTGATAGCATGCATACCCCTTGACTTATTCCACATTTTGTTGTATTACAGCCTGAATTCAAGCTCTGTCAAATTGGTTGTTGATCATTGCTAGTCAGCCATTTCGGCTCTTGCCGTAGATTTATGTCAACACTAACTTGGTCACTCCGGAACGTTCACTGTCGTCTTGGTAAGCAACTCCAGTGTAGATTTGGCCTTGTGTTTTAGGTAATTTTTCTGCTTAAAGGTGAATTCATCTCCCTGTGTCTGGTGGAAAGCCGACTGAACCAGGTTTTCCTCTAGGATTTTGCCTGTGCTTAGTTCTGTTTTATTTTTTTTATCCCTAAAAACTCCCCGGTCCTTAAGGATTACAAGCATATCCATAAAATGATGCAGCCACCACTGTTTGAAAATATGGAGAGTGGTACTCTGTAATGTTTTGGGATTTTCCCTATGCATAATATTTTAGTATTCATTACAAAAAATGAATTGCTTTGCCCACATGCTTTGCAGTATTTCTCTGTCTATTAGGTTAGTATTGTGTAGTAACTACAATGTTGTTGATCCATCTGCAGTTTTCTCCTATCACAGCCATTAAACTCTAACTGCCTCATGGTTTCCTTCCTCTCCGGCAACTAAGTTAGGAAGGAGGCCTGTGTCTTTGTAGTGACTGGGTGTATAGATACACCATCCAAAATGTAACATAACTTCACCATGCTCAGGGATATATATTCAAAGTCTGCTAACTACTAATAAGTGCCCTCTTTTGTGAGGCATTGGCAAACCTTTGTGATTGGATCTGTGTTTGAAATTGACTGCTTGACTGAGGGACCTTACAGATAATTGTATGTGTAGGGTACAGAGAAGAGGTAGTCATTCAAAAATCATGGTAAACGTTATAGCACACTGAGTGAGTCCATGCAACTAATGACTTGTTGAGCAAATTTTTACTCCTGATCTTTAGGCTTGCCATAACTGAGGGGTTGATACTTGATTCAAGACATTTCAGCTTTTCATTTTTATTAATTAGTAAAACGTGTGAAACAGTGCATTTGGATAGTATTCAAATCCCTTGACTTTTTTCCAGATTTTGTTACGTTACAGCCTTATTCTAAAATGGATGAAATAAAAAAAATCCTCTTCAATTTACACAATACCCCATAATAATAAAGTATGCCATTGTATTAAAAACAAAAAAAGATACCTCATTTACATAAGTATTCATACCCTGTTGCAATGAGACTCAGGTGCATCCTGTTTCCATTGATCATCCTTGATGTTTCTACAACTTGGAGTCCACCTGTGGCAAATTCAAATGATTGGACATTATTTGGAATGGCACACACCTGTCTATATACAGTAAGGTCCCACAGTTGACAGTGCATGTCAGAGCAAAAACCAAACCATGAGGTCGAAGGAATTGTCCGTAGAGCTCCGAGACAGGATTGTGTCGAAGAACAGATCTGGGGAAGGGTACCAAGATATTTCTGCAGCATTGAAGGTCCCCAAGAACACAGTTGCTTCCATACTTAAATGGAAGAAGGTCGGAACCACCAAGACTCTTCCTAGAGCTGGCCGCCCGGCCAAACTGAACAATCGGGGGAAAAGGGCCTTGGTCAGGGAGATGACCAAGAACCCGATGGTCACTCTGACAGAGCTCCAGAGTTCCTCTGTGGAGATGGGAGAACCTTCCAGAAGGACAACCATCTCTGCAGCACTCCATCAATCAGGCCTTTTATGGTAGTGGCCAGACAGAAGCCACTCCTCCAGTAACTGGCACATGACAGCCCACTTGAAGTTTGCGAAGAGGTACCTAAAGAACGCTCAGACCATGAGAAACATGATTCTCGGGTCTGATGAAACCAAGATTGAACTCTTTGGCCTCAATGCCAAGCGTGACGTCTGGAGGAAACCTGGCACCATTCCTGTGGCGACAACATCTTGCTGTGGGGATGTTTTTCAGGGACTGGGAGAGGGGGAGATCGAGGGGGAGACTAGTCAGGATCGAGGGGGAAAATGAATGGAGCAAAGTAGAGATCCTTGCTGAAAACCTGCTCCAGAGCGCTCAGGACCTCAGACTGGGGCGAAGGTTCACCTTCCAACAGGACAACAAGACTAAGCACACAGCCAAGACAACGCAGCAGTGGCTTTGGAACAAGTCTCTGAATGTCCTTGAGTGGCCCAGACAGAGCCCGGACTTGAACATCTCTGGAGAGACTTGAAAATAGCTGTGCAGTGAAGCTCTCCATCTAACCTGACAGCTTGAGAGGATCTGCAGAGAAGAATGGGAGAAACTCCCCTAATACAGGTGTGCCAAGCTTGTAGCGTCATACCCAAGAAGACTCGAAGCTGTCATCGATACCAAGGTGCTTCAACAAAGTACTGAGTAAAGGGTCTGAATACTTACGTAAATGTGATATTAACTAGTTTTTTTGCATTTTCATTATTGGGTAGTGTGTGTAGATTGAGGGGGGGGGGGGGGGTAAGGCTGTAATGTAACAAAATCAAGGGGTCTGAATGCACTGAAACTCCACTTCTACTTCATGGGGTATTGTGTCGGCCAGTGACGACAATCTCAATTAAAAACATTTTTTTATTGTCTAACAACAAAATGTGGGTTAAGTCCAGGTGTGAATACTTTCTGAAGGCACTGTATATGTGCATATCTACTACAATTACCTCCTACCCCTTCACATCGACTCGCTACTGGTACCCTGCGTGTATAGCCAAGTTATGTAGGAGTAAAGTGACTAGGGGTAACTAGGCAACAGGATTAACAGTTGATTTAGGGTATGTGATGAGTCGAAAGTGTAAGTGCTAAGAGGATCAATGCAGATAGTCATAGTAGCTATTTGGGTAACTATTTAGTCGTGTTATGGCTTAGGGGTAGAAGCTGTTTCGGGGTTCTGTTGGTTCCAGACGTTGTTACTGCTTCCCGTGCGGTAGTGGAGAGAACAGTCTGACTTGGGTGGCTGGACAATTTTGTTTTATGTCCTTCATCTGACACTGTCTGGTATAGTGGTCCGGGATTGCAGGAAGCTACCCACTAGCGCCATGCGGTCAGATGCCAAGCAGTTGCCATACCAAGCGTTGACGCAGGCCAGATGCGGACAAATGGTGCAGCTGTAAAGCTTTTTGAGGATCTGAGGGGCCCATGCAAAATCTTTTCAACCTCCTGAGGGAGAGGTGTTGGTGTGTGTGGACCATGTTAATTCCTTAGTAATGTGAACACGCTGTCGACCCGCTCCACTACAGCCCTGTCGATGTGCTTGGCCCTCCGTTTCCTGTAGTCCACAATCAGCTCATTTGTCTTGTGGTAATTTATTTCTACATTGAAATGAATGACCATACCCTAGGCCTACACACTCACTGTCTCGACGGATGCTGCACGTTGCATATCCCCCATTTAGTTGGAGGGATAAAGACCACGGAGGTCAGTATTTCATATTTAACAAATGACTCTACAAATTAAACGTTTTTCGGCTTCGTCACCATCAACACGTGTAAAATAATGTTAGTTTGACTAGACAAGTCCCTATTCAGTCCACTTCTCCCACAACTGTCAAACTTAATGCACCGCCATCATCAGAACAAGACACAGGAAATCATGGCTGCTGTTCAAGGAAATAAAAGCACTTGGAAAGGTCTCGGGTTTTAAGGAAGCTGTTTGAAGTATTACATCAGTGGCCGTCTGGTCGGCTATTGCGCAATCATATTGGGTCTGGTTTAGGCTTGAAAGAAATGTCTGTTTATGCTCTGGGCCTGTGTGTGCGTTGCTCATCAAAAGCCTGGTGTTGTGGAGATGGATGTCAGTAAATAAGTGAAGAGGATTGTTCTGCTCCGGGCCTGAAACTCTATCTGCAGCCATTGTTTATTTTCACTCAGTGTACCATTGTTCCACCTCATCCTATTAAAATGGCTACTGCCTGGTCTCTCGCTCCTTCGTTTTCTTTGTCCCTCCCCCTCTTTCTCTTACTCACACACTAATTTTGTTTTTCTCTACCTTTCCCTTCCCCTCTTGCGTTCACTTGTTCTCTCCCCCTCCCCAAATCTATCCTCCCTCCCTTTCTTATTCTGTCTTTCATCTCACTCTGTTCATGCCCTCATCTGTATCCCTCTCCAAGAGAACCAAGGCCTGTCTTCCTTTTAGAGGTAATTTAGAAAGTGATGTGGACCAGGAAAAGTTCTGACAGTGACTACTGCGATGCTCATCTTCTCCCAGTAGAGAACTCTATAGATATATAGAGCTCATAATCCTGCTATGATATTGTCTGACTCAAGCTCTCTGGCCTTCACGAACAAGAATGTTAATTAAGGACAACGTTTTATTTTGTTGTGTTTCTCACAGTCAAAAGTCAGATTCTTGTGCCATGTCCCAAACTTCACCCTGACTTTTAGGAGGAGGCAAAGAATTGAATGGTTTTGTCTGAAGGCGTGAAAGGTCGCGCGACTGGGAAAGGTTTGCCAAATTCAGCTGGTGGAAAATAAGGAAATTAGCAAGGCACTGACTTAACACAAGCAGTGTGAATCTGACTTCCTCTAGGGTGTGCGCCTGTGAAGTACTGCATTTTCACCCATAAGAATATAAGCCCTGTCTAAGCCGCGGGGGGTCTTTGATAACAAGGATCATTTTGCAATTAGATTATTGCATTTTTAAGACCATTCGAAGTATAAAAATATATATTTTAAGAATTATTTGACATGCTGCTATTAGCTCATACAAACCCGTTGAATAACAGATTCACTACACGGAACAATAGAGTTTGTTCAGAACAATCTGTCCTATATCTATATCTAATATGAGATCAGGAAACGTATTCATTTTTACATCTGTAACCCCTTATTTTTGACACTAAACAGTCTCCCATATATACTTCTATAAATGTTTCAACTGATACCGGGGGACCTTCAGTCGTGAGGCCTGTGGGTGTCCTAGTGCACAACAAACAACATGTTCATAAGTCTCACCTTTACACAGAGAGGTCATATTACTGTGTAGCCAAATCTGTTCGGACGCTACAGAGACAAGTTGGCATATCGGCTGTACCGACTTCAGACAAGTCCCAAGACGCTTGTGGGGGGCCGTAGAGTGAAACGGAGAACACCATTGCGTTCGAGAGAGTCATCTTTCCGTAAAGGGGTCATAATAGTTTGTAGGCCACAAATTATTTTGAGGAGACCGATATTTATTTAAAAAAAATATATAAAAAAAATCTTGGGATGTCTCATGGTCTGACAAACACCTCTCTAGCTCTGTTACTTTTCACTGCAGAAATATTACGTATTACGCAGATGCGGTGGATTTGAGACTTATCCAATGCAAATATCTCTAGCTTAAACTGCCTGTTCTGTCTGTAGCGTTCTTACAGTTATGGCTACACACTAATATGACCCTTCTGTGTAAAGGTGAGACCCTCACGAACACGTACATGTTGGTAATTAGATTCCCGTGGGGGGTGTGGGCATTTATCTTGGAGGGTTGACTTTGATTCACATGTACTTCCCCTGCACACCTTTATTTCTGTCTTTGTTACACACTTTCCCACTTATTTCTCCCACCCAGGTTGGCGGCAGCAGAAGGAACAGAACCTCGCTTCATGAGAGAGGAAGAGGAGGAGAGCAGTGAGGAAGAGGATGAACTAACCCCAGAGGCTCAAGGTGGGGTGTGAATACCCCCCCCCCTTCGTCGTCCTCCTCTCACCCCCTCACGTCTCTATTCCCACTGGGCATCAGGCCCTGACTTTTCCCTGACCTCTGCTTGTGTTGTTGTGTCGAGCGCTGTGTGCCTGATAAGGGATTCTCTCAGCTCAGCAACACTGCCGACGGTCCAAACGGAGCTTGCTCCCGGGGACCGTTCCAATTGACTGTAGTCCATTTTGGCTCCGGACACACATGTCTCTCTCCTCGCTTTCCTGCATTTTTATCTCGGGAGTACAGGGGAAAGCAAGAGCGTAAACGTGTAAATTCTCCCCAAATACTGAAATGTGTATAGTACTAGGTGACATACTCTCATAGAACTATAATAGTGTTGCTTTGAGTTAGAATTCTACCCGGGTTTTTTTCCACCTATAATGACTTTATATATGAGACCTGCTGACCTTCATACATACTGTTCTTCAGAGTTAGACGGGCCATCAACTGAATATAACATGCATTTAATATTTATTTATCTTTTGATTTTCTAAATTATGAGTGACCTGGATTTGAAGTAGTGTGCTTCGAACAATCAGCAAGGGAATTGATTGATTGGAGTGATCTTGACGACTAGTAACAAAATTAATCCCCAACACATTGAGCCAGCTGTAACCTCACACTGTTACTCCATGAGACTGTACTAATGTGACATCACTAAGCCTCGGGACATTGGCTTCCAAATTTGAAATCTGTGTCACATCCTCTCGCCCACCTAGTTTCCATGTAACAATGTCCCTCAAGGTTGTTGCTTCACACTCCAAAGCTATTGTTTGCTAAAAATAAGCCTCTCCTGACCTGCCTCTCGTGGCACCGTGTGTACGGCTGCAGTTGCAAGTCATCTTTTGAAAATGTCTCTTATTGCTTTCAGAAAGGGTTCATGGTATGTTGGCAGTAAACATGTTATTTAATATATATTTTTTAGCTCTTTCTTGTCGGCATTTGCTTTACATATAGCCACCATTACTTTTGCGGGGAAGGAGCAAGAAACGTTCAACTTTGACCCTGTCGTTCAACCGTTGTCATGATAACCTGACAGCTGCATGTTCTAAATGTCTTTATCAATAGACTTTCCAATGCTTTAAATTCTTACATTCACTACAGTGGATTAGCGGCTTGCCCTAGCCTACTTGTAAATCATTTGTAAGTAATTACCTTGTATTTTCCTGTTCTGATGAATAGAACGTTTTCTACTGGCGGGACTATTAAATATGTTACAGCAATCATGACTAGATCGGTTGGAAGAAATAAAAGTACAGCACTATCAACAAGGCAGGTCCCACAGGCCCTAGGTTTGACGCACCTGGACTACTGTTCAGTCGGACTTTGTTTGATATAAATAAAATGTGTCAAAAAGTTGACTCAAACTTATTGGTATAAAAGGTATATTTGTGTAATAGTAGATTGATGCTGGAATTAGAAAGCAGTTATTTTTTTTACTGTGTTTCATCTCAGAACCATGTCCTTGAAAGTAGATTAGATTCTACTGGAACTGTTCAGTCAGGATCCTCATGAAAGTTGTTTATGGTGTATTGATCCTTCAACCGCCATTTTGAGGACAAGCATGTTAAAACTCTCCCCTTTCAACTAAAACCTCCCTTTTTCCTTTTATCTTTTGAATGTGCCATCCTAGCATCTCCTAAAGTAGCTCTCTATGTATCACTGTCTCCTCCACAGACTGGAAATCAGGATATTTACAGTGTGTCTGGGTTGTGGCTCCCCCTAGCCTCCCTTCCTCTCTTTCTTTCTCTCTTTCAACCCACCTCAATTCAAAGGGCTTTATTGGCATGGGGAAACGTATGTTTACATTGCCAAAGCAATTGAAACCTATCTCTTTCTCCCCATCAGCGAAAAAGAAGCAGTTTGAAATGATGAGGAAGATGCATTACAACGAGGGCCTCAGCATCAGGATGGCCCGGCAACTCATAGCCAATGAGCTGGCGGAAGAAGAGGACGAGGACGAGGAGATGAAGGAGGACATGGAAACAGAGGACTTCATTGTAGATCCCCCGCATGACGGTAAGACAAACGGGGATACTCAAAGCTTAAGACGGTAAGCAGGGTGTATGCAGGTCCTTAAGTATTGTGCTGTGTTCAAATACTCATACTAACCTTACTATTTGTGACGTTAAATTGAGTCTGCTTATTGGTCATAGTATGGATAGTTAGTATGTCAAAAGTTCCCGGATGTCGTACTACATTCGCCAAAATATGAAGTATCCACCATATTTGAAGAAAATTGTCCGAGCGCATACTAATTAATTACTTTAACAAATGTTGAGTACTGTAATAAAATAATTAACTTTCAAATCAGTTACGTTACACGTTAGTTTTGCTGATAATTTGTTAGCTACGCTATCCTTACGTACCGCATAGCATTACAGCAGTATGACGGCCTAGGAACAGTGGGTTTAACTGCCTTGTTCAGGGGCAGAACAACAGATTTTTATTCTTTTTTAAAAGCTTGTCAGCTCTGGGATTCGATCTTGCAATCTTACGGTGACTAGTCCAACGCTCTAACCACTAGACTACCTGCCGCTGGAATGTTAGGTAACGAACTAACATTAGTTGGTTACTAATACATCGAACTTGCCAGGCAGTATATTAACTATAATCTAACTAACTACCCAACTTTCATTGACTTGATTATTCACGTCATTCTTAGCTAAGTGATATAGTCGTTGTGCGTTCTCCATGGACATTGTTAATTCTGGCTATCTACTCCGATTTCAGAACACTTGTCTGAGTGTGCCAGAGTGCAGAATAACTGATGAATTTACGAACGCTCAACACCCGTTGAATATGGCCGGGGTCAGTAAACGCCGGCAAAAAAATGGGCAATTCAATTGTTGCCAGCAGCACAGTTACAAGCACCAACACTCTGGATAACACGAAAACTGCCTAACCAGCTCTGCTGGGGTGGGTAAAATGGTTAGTGTTCTCTCATTTGCCAGTTAGCTTGGGTGCTTGACTGTCGTTGTGAGGTCAGAACTCGGATCAACCCTACTCTTCGGCCAGAGGGTCCAGTGACGCGATTCAAGAGCGAAACGCTCTGAATTTACCAACGACCAGAGCGCACTCCAGATTGAATTTACGAACACACCCGAAATCGTAGAATGTCTAGCTAGTAATGTGTTATGCTAACAAGCTAGCAAGAGGTTGCATAGGAACGGCATCAACTTCTGGTAGATAGGCGACGCTAGTACGTTCAACTGAAGGGATACCGTTCGTTTACAGTATACTAAACTGAACTAATAGTATGCAGTGTATATACTCATTAAGTATGTAGTATACAGTATGTTAGTATGGGTATTCGACTACTCAGCTTTGGTCTTAAATAAATTAATCTGATTTTAAAGGCCTTAATAATCTTAATGTACTTAGTTTTGAAAGGTCTTAGGAAGTGTGACGGAGATGACTGGTGTTTGTGCCACTGCTTAATTGTTGCCACCACAGCCCAATTATATATATATAAAAAAAAAAAAATGGAATAATATTTCTGTGTGCACGTCATGTGCGTGTGTGAGTCGGGCCGTTGCCAGAGGAGAGGGTAAGGTAGCCCAGTTGAGCAAAATTTTGAATTGTCATTGAGAGAAAGACAGTTAAAACATCTAAAAAAAGATTTAGCCTTGTATGAGTAACAATTATTTTTCTAATGTCAATATAGAGGAAATGATACCACTTTACAGAGTATGTCATTGAGATGTGCCAGCAGAACAAAGTATATTTAGAGTTAGCAATCTAGCTAATGTGTTTTGAGTTCGCACTTCCTCCGGTGGTAAATAATATGGGGCATAGCCTAGGTCAATATGCACAAAAAAACATGCAGGCAAATGAATCTCTAAAGAGACAAACAGATATCTGATTATAATGGATCCTATTTTAAATATCCATCATGCATTCCCTGAACATGTTAGATGAAATGGCAAACTTTTTTTTCATGTCTTGCTTGACACTGGAAGAAGTCAGTCCAGAGCCCTCCCACACTGCTAGACTACAGGAGAATGCTCATTGCTAAAATAGCACACCTACTTGTAAATATGAGGTTATAGCCTTCGGTGAAAGAGCCAGCTCTACAAATACTACTTTTTGACAACATTGGCTCATTTCTAGAGAAAAATATTAGGAGTGTGGTACGCGATGAACTCAAATGGTATTGTATTTCAAGTGGCATTAAATGGGTCTTAAGTCTTAAATTCAACTTCATGGAACCTCTGGATACTTTGGGTAAAACAAATGGGGGTTCTCAGAAACCATAGGACAGGACTAGTCAAAGAACATTGGGAGCACTCTCTGGCGATATCCATTGAAAGAGAGAAAATGGTTGATTGTGTTTTTGTAAAACATTTTTACTGCAGCAAGTTGACAGCAAGCTAAGAATCAATAGCCAATCCATCACGGGCTGGAAGCTATAGCGAGCCTTTATTGGTAATTCGCGCCATGACATGGCCAAGCATTTTCTTTCCCCAACTTAAGCCCCGCCCACGCTCTTATCGCTGAGCTTTTTTTCTCTCGCCCAGCTCACTTTGTTTGTTGTGGCTGCAGTACACGTCACTGTGCAGACATCTCGGTGCTCCTGCGTTTCTGTGATTACCGTGTATGTATATCCTGGGAGGATTTCTTTGGTTTCAATGTCCCTCAGTCGAGCACTCGGGATTTCATTCAAGCCTTGCTGAATAATATAAGATGTTTTAGCAGACATTTTTTATCGTAGGGTTGGCACCGGGAATCGAACCCACAACCCTGGCGGTGCCATGCTCTACCAACTGAGCCATACAGGACCACAGGAAGCACTGAGTACGCTGAGACACTTCATTACCCTGTAGCCTGAAGTAGTCAAATATAAACAGGGGGAAATGATAAATGTTCTCTTGGTTTTAAGACTTATGTACTAGTGTACATGCATGGGAACCTTCTAGAAAGGCAGTTGGATTCTGAGATAGTTAGATACGTGTAAAGCTCCACACAAAGGTTACCAGGCCCTGATTTTAGTAGGCCTTCCAAATGCAAGAGGTCATGCAGTTCCTCCGCGGAGGACTGATGTGGCGTGTTGGAGAAAAGGTTAAAGGTGTTAATACTGGACTCAGCTGTTGACAGAAAACAGTCTGAATTGAGAAAGGGGCCCGTATTCACTAAGTCTCTCAGAATCTAGGATCAGTTTGACTGACCCTTTTTATTCATTGTGATTTTAAAGGGGCAAAACTGATCCTAGATCAGCACTCTGACTCCGAGACACTTTGAATACAGACCCCATGTTCACTCTACTGTAAGACTACTAGAATGTTAGCGTTTCTGTTTCTCTGTTCCAGTTACAGCTGTCACTCACATGTCCTCTCTTTGGATTGCAGCTCTGGATTCCTAGAGGAGGAGGACACGCCACCTCTCCTGTCCCCAGGCTGTGTGTCTCGGCTCTCATAAAACATTCAAAAGAGACACTTTGCTACATGTGCCGGGCCATAGAGCAGACCGCTTCATAACCTCACCTCACCCCCCCCCCCCCCCCCCCCCCCGCGTGTGTATATTACCCAGAAACACTGCAATGCAAAGCATATCGACCCTGCCGGTCACTTCTCCTCGTTGTAAAAGAGTCCCTCTCAAAAACTTGCCGTCACCTCAAAGGAAACCAGACCTATAGGAACCGAGACCTAAAGACTGTTATAACAGACTGTTATTATCAGTGAGGACTCCTGCCTCACTCCTTGCTCAATCACTCACCTGCTAGCTGCAGTCTGTCTGTCTTTGTCCGACTGTCCCGGCTCCTCCTGAGCCCCTGGCATAAGCTGTCGGAAACCCCACATCCTAAAAAAACAGCAGCACCCATTGGATGGAAATGTTGGATAATTATGATGACGGTGGTAGGAGGATTTTGGTCTATTTTTTTGTTATTAGTTCCCCCTGTACCTGTTTTTATTTTTTTTATTTTTTTTACTAACTACCAACATAACCGTTGTTGAAGAAATCTTGGTGAGAGAGCTTCTGTCCTGGGTTTTTCTCTGTCTTCTCCTCCGTTCCTCTAATCTTGGATGTAGGCTGGTCTGGTATGGATATAGGAACAGCATACTTAACATTTACAACCAGCCCGCAAGGCACCTCGATGTCCAAGGTCACCAGCATTTCAGTCCTACATAATATATACACGCCCACTATAGGATTTGGTACAGAACATACATGTCCACTGACTAAATGGAATAGATATGTTTCCAACAAGGGAACATTATCTTAATAGGGTGGCTAATGTACTGTAATTGACAGCAAAACGGATTTATTCTCATGCAATAAATCAACCATTTATTATGGATTGCGTTGTGATAAGTAACCACAAAACAGCGTAATATAACGTCATTTCTCACAGGACATCAGCATATTGAAATGTAGATATTCAGGCATGCCATTATACCTATGGGACGAAGCTGTATTATGCATGGCTACTAAAGCCTTGTGCTTATCAGCACTAATGCCTTGTTCGCTCACTAAGATAATAAGAAGGACAACATTTGGGAAATTAACCTCCAGAGAAGGTTTGTACTACTGATAAGCTGGGGTATATTCACTAGTAACCAAACGGGCCAAAACGGCAAGGGATTAACTTGCATTTATCCAATAAGAAATGCTTGTTTTCATTGCAAAACGTTTTGCTACAGTGTACACTAATGAATACACCCCAGAACTGTTTCCTATACAATGTCAATAATACTACTTACCATCCTGCAGTTGGACTTTTGGGTGTTAATGGGTTGATTGGCTGCATGAACAGAAAGATTTCTGGTATATTTAGTTGGTATTATGCTCACTCTTACATTCTGTATGAAGGCTATGGTATTGTGAAGTCGTTGATTAGGATCAATTTACCCACTTTTTTTTAGTTTTTGTGTCCTGCTACCTTTGTAATCTGCTAGCTAGCTTGGCGGACAAAATGAGTGATATCTGGGAAACCAAGACAGTTGGTTACTGTGTATTTATTGCCTCTATGATATTTGAGTCATGGCACCTCGATCTACATGAACCTCTGAGAACCACTGTCCTCCAGTGATAAATGAAGTCTTAAACATTGAGTTTTGATGTCCTTCTCTTCCTGAATGAGCACATTACAAAACATTTTTTGTTTGTTTTATCAGGGCATGTAGAGATGGTTTCTTCTCAGAACTAGACTACCAAGCCCTTTTAATTCTGGGGACTGAATGACCATATAAGCTAGGTGTCCATCCATTGGATTCTATCCTCACGAATTCAAAAGCTCAGCAGTGCTGGATTCCTTTTGAAATTACAGCATCACACCCACAGGAAATACTGATTGATACACTGACTGTTCCCACTTTCCACCTTGCTCTTTATTTTTTATCTACTATTATTCGAATAATGAGGGAAGGCACATAGGCAAAAACAAACAAGGTAATTAAGACTTAAGAGTAATTACTATGAAGATTTTTTTTTTTTTTTTTCTTAAGACAAAAGGATGAGGTTGTCTGTGAATCAACTTGTATGACATTAACCCGGGGTGGTTATTACAAGGCAAATGTGCCTAATATGATGTATTTATGTGTACTGTAAATGAATAGGCTATGCTCATATTCTTCCCTGTGCAGTTCAAAGGCTTGGATTCCACTGGCTACTTGTTGTCTTGCTTATATTCTACCATATTTTCTTTCTTTATGAGGGACAGTGGACTAACATTCTGTCTCGTGATAATTTGTCTGTCCCCAAATAATGGACTTTCGATTTCTGTTTTTGTATCTTTAAATTTGCATGTTCTTAAACATAAGGATGTGTGTATTTTTGTCTCCCATAATTAAAAGATGCTGTTTATGAAGCGTTTGCTTATGAGCCTGGTGTTTTTAATGTGGAAGTAGTATGTAATACCATTGAACACCATTTATTCTCAGGTTCATGTTTTTGATCCAGGGTACCTACTCCTAACAGATCACACAGTACTTCTCTGTGGCCACTAGATGGCAATAGTATCAAATCTTCATGTTGAGAGGTGCTATTACTACATGCTGTTAGTTCTGTGAATTCATATTATATACTTTGTCCTTTTGTATTATAATAATCCATTGGAAACTAGATGAGTTAGGATACAGAATTTAAGGGTAGATGTATTTAATTGAAAGAAATATTTAAACTCATTATTTTTTTCATGTATTTTTTTCTCTACTAATCCTAATCACTATTTGTTTTGTTTTTCAGTTGCTAACAAGCATCGGTCAAAACTGAAGCCACTTCTTCAAAACTCTTCAGTCTGCATTACCAACATGCATCTTAGGCAAACAGTTAATCTCACCTCAAACTCCCTCAAACCACCAAAACACGTCTCAAAATAAGCTTGTTCAACCATGACACTGGCAATAATTCTCACTCAGAAAGCATAATATTGTCACCCATAACACACTGACCTAAAAAACACCAACAGTAAATGATTAACTTTATTCTTTTTTGAAGTTTGAATGATTTTTCATATCAGTATTTCATTATAGAATAACACTTATTCACTTTATTGACTAAAGTAAATGTAACAAGAATGAATCAGAAATGCTTAATTTGCTTCAATAGCCTTTTATCTTTACATATAGTAATTTACTTGTGGAAAAATAAGTTGAAACAAAACAAATTCCTGAGATTCTAAGGCTGCAATAAACCAACATGTATAGTATAATCACTCATACTGTACTATGAGGGTTCTAGTTCTCCCTCTCTCCTGCATTTGGCCAAAGGTTCTCATCAACATTACATCTTATGTCTTCTCTGGCGATGCATCTCGGAAAGTATCTTCTGGAATGTCTAATCCAACCCTGGCAGTCTTCAGGAGAAGTGTCTCCACACCCCACATTTATGTCATTCAGTAAGGACATCTGGTCATAAACCGTCCACGCAGAGAGAAACTCTTCTATGGGGTTTAGGAAGGGGGAGTATATGGAGGCAGGAATAGTACTGACATCCTGGGATGTGCAGCAAACCAGTCTGTGACTGCAGCAGAGTGGTGGAATGCCACATTATCCCACACAACAACGAAGGTAGGGGAGTTTCTTTCCCTTTGTTTCCCTATCCTCTGCGGACACAAGTCAATTATGCAGGTCATTCACAAAATAAATTAACCTCTGTATTGTAGGGGCCAATGAGTGGCTTGTGTAACAGCAACCATCACTGGACAGTGCTGTACACCTTCTAATGTTAGCTCCTCTCTGGCCTGGGACATCTACAATTGCTCTCTGTCCAATCACATTTTGTCCCCGCTGTGTTTTTTCCAGGTTGAATCCAGCTTCATCCACAAAGATGAATATATGTAGTTTGCCTGGCTTCCATCTCCATGACGCTCTAAAATCAATTTTTACAGCGCTTTACATTATGCATAGCTGTGTATGTAGCCAGTTCGGTTATTGAACAGACGTCTTACCTGGAGATATTGATACCTAAGTTCTCTCACACATTCACCATTTCTCTCAAAGGGTACAGTGTACAACTGCTTCATCCTTATTTAATGTTCCTCTAGGACTCTGGCAATTGTCGTCATGCTGACTGTATTCCCATTCCCGACAGTGATATTGTCTGCCAGGACTCGGTCCCAAATTTCCCGCAGTTTTATTGCATTGTTGCCAATTACCATGTCAACAATGACAATTTCCTGTGCATCTGATAATATTCTGCCTCTCCCTCCTGTTGGAGGCAACCTTCAGATCCTACTGAAAAACACAAAACAATTCATATACACTGCTCAAAAAAATAAAGGGAACACTAAAATAACACATCCTAGATCTGAATGAATGAAACATTCTTATTAAATACTTTTTTCTTTACATAGTTGAATGTGCTGACTACAAAATCACACACAAATTATCAATGAAAATCTAATTTATCAACCCATGGAGGTCTGGATTTGGAGTCACACTCAAAATTAAAGTGGAAAACCACACTACAGGCTGATCCAACTTTGATGTAATGTCCTTAAAACAAGTCAAAATGAGGCTCAGTAGTGTGTGTGGCCTCCACGTGCCTGTATGACCTCCCTACAACGCCTGGGCATGCTCCTGATGAGGTGGCGGATGGTCTCCTGAGGGATCTCCTCCCAGACCTGGACTAAAGCATCCGCCAACTCCTGGACAGTCTGTGGTGTAACGTGGCGTTGGTGGATGGAGCGAGACATGTTGTCCCAGATGTGCTCAATTGGATTCAGGTCTGGGGAACGGGCGGGCCAGTCCATAGCATCAATGCCTTCCTCTTGCAGGAACTGCTGACACACTCCAGCCACATGAGGTCTAGCATTGTCTTGCATTAGAAAGAACCCAGGGCCAACCGCACCAGCATATGGTCTCACAAGGGGTCTGAGGATCTCATCTCGGTACCTAATGGCAGTCAGGCTACCTCTGGCGAGCACATGGAGGGCTGTGCGGCCCCCCAAAGAAATGCCACCCCACACCATGACTGACCCACCGCCAAACCGGTCATGCTGGAGGATGTTGCAGGCAGCAGAACGTTCTCCATGGCGTCTCCAGACTCTGTCACGTCTGTCACATGTGCGTGTGAACCTGCTTTCATCTGTGAAGAGCACAGGGCGCCAGTGGCGAATTTGCCAATCTTGGTGTTCTCTGGCAAATGCCAAAAGTCCTGCACGGTGTTGGGCTGTAAGCACAACCCCCACCTGTGGACGTCGGGCCCTCATACCACCCTCTTGGAGTCTGTTTCTGACCGTTTGAGCAGACACATGCACATTTGTGGCCTGCTGGAGGTAATTTTGTAGGGCTCTGGCAATGCTCCTCCTAATCCTCCTTGCTCAAAGGCGGAGGTAGCGGTCCTGCTGCTGGGTTGTTGCGCTCCTACGGCCTCCTCCACGTCTCCTGATGTACTGGCCTGTCTCCTGGTAGCGCCTCCATGCTCTGGACACTACGCTGACAGACACAGCAAACCTTCTTGCCACAGCTCGCATTGATGTGCCATCTTGGATGAGCTGCATTACCTGAGCCACTTGTGTGGGTTGTAGACTCTGTCTCATGCTACCACTAGAGTGAAAGCACCGCCAGCATTCAAAAGTGACCAAAACATCAGCCAGGAAGCATAGGAATACAACATGGTCAATAATTGAGGCCCTTCTCATTAGAGACCACCGCTCTTGGTCTTCCTCTCCTTTGTCCTCCACACATTCTCCCTCTCCCTGCCACTATTCTTTTCCTACAAAACCTATCTTCCTTGATCCATGTTTCTAAATAATCCCAAAGCTGTCCTCTTTTTTTGTTTTACATTTTTAAATGTTTTAAATTTTATTTATACATACATTTTCTCATTGAGATATCATCTTTTCCAAGAGAGACCTGGTCCAATAGCAGCAGGGGGAACAACGTGTCATACAAAACAACTTACGTACACTAACACAACATTAAATAAAACTATAAACACACATACAATACAACAAAAATATTTTACTTTAAAAACACGAAAGTCTTGACTAAAAATAGCTGTCCTAAAGACAATTACACTCTTCTATGATATATACACATCGATCAAGTGTTTAAACTCCACCAACGACACTCGATCATCAAATGTTTAAATGTTCAGGAGAGAACTCCAGCACCACGGTGCTAAGTAACTAAAACTTTCTACCATGACCTGTTCTAATTTTTGGTACTGTTAGAAGCAAATCAGAATGGGACCGTAATTGATATTTATTTACTGACCTGACTAAAAAAAGAACAGATAAAATGGCATTTTACCCAATATGGCCTTATAAATCAGTGTATACCAGTGTTTAAACCTATGCAAAGTCAATGACCACTAGCCAACAGCGCTGTAGAGATCACAATGATGTGTTAGACGTTTTTGATTGGTAGTGAACCCGAGGGCTGCGTGATACACTGAATCAAGTGCTCTCAGGGTAGTGGTTGTATATGTAGATATATATATATATATAAAACATCACTGAAATCTAAAACCTCCAGTAATGTACATCGTACCAGCTCCTTCCTGGCCTCCAAAGAAAAACAAGCCTTATGCCGGACATAAAAAACCTTTTCTCAGCTTGAGCTTCCTCATCAAGTTCTCTACATGAACAGTGAAGCTCAGCTTATCATCAACCCACACACCCAAATATTTGATTCTGTTGTATGATATTAAATGCTCGTTGGGCATTTTCAAAAGCTAAAGATAAACTACTACCACTTGAATAAAGAACAGTATCATCTGCATATAAATTAACATCTGCTGTTTCGACAAGATCCCCAGTGTTGTTGTTATACAAAATGAACAACGGTGTGTGCAAAATAGAACCCTGCGGAACACCTGAGCACACCTCTATGGACTCTATGGATTTACAACCACCCGCCATTACACATTGTGCACGATTTGATAGGTAATTTATAAACCAATCTAGAGCATGACCAGTAATTCCACAACATTTTAACCTTTGCATTAACACAGCATGGTCCACGGTGTCAAAAGCCTTCGACAAATCAATAAAGACAGACACACAATGTAACTTCTTATCAAGAGCACAGTGGATGTCATTTAAAACCTTCAATGTTGCTGAAACAGTGCTGTGGCCAGACCTAAAACGGTGCTGTGGCTAGACGCTGCGGTCGAAGGCACTGCATCTCAGTGCAAGAGGTGTCACTACAGACCTTGGTTCGATTCCAGGCTGTATCACAACCGGGCGTGAGTGGTAGTCCCATAGGGTGGCGCACAGCGTCGTTAGGGTTTGGCCGGGGTAGGCCGTCATTGTAATTAACAATTTGTTCTTAATTGACTTGCCTAGTTAAATAAAACAATTCCGCTCACCACTAAATATGGTGATGAGAGGCAGTCTAGTTGGAGAAAGTGGAGCGAGATGGATTTTGGCTGACATTTTGCTAATTTTCTCATCGATGGAACATTTTTATTTCATTCGAGTTTTCTATTCCCAAAACTAGACTCTGTTACAAACAGAGTGGACAAGACTTTAGCCTTTTTCAAAGTTTTTAACAATTACATTGTTTTGGAACGCAAGGGCGAATTGACTTACTGCAAATGCGCTGCTTCACAAAGTAGGCGTTCCATAACGGATAGCCAATAGGATTTCGCGAACTTGTGCTTGGCTCTGCCCACCTCCTTGCTTGGCTCTGCCCACTATGATTCATTTGCTCCCATTGGACAACAGCCTGTTTTTTTCCCCCATCCTGGGTTAATTATAAACATCTTTGGCATTAGCATGGGCAGGGCCATTTGAAAAGCGTCCACCATTTTAATTTAGTCGACTGGTTGGGACTTCCAACGTCATTGGCTGATCCCTCCTGGTGACCATGTTGGTGTCATGTTCAACCGGGTCATTAAGAGGACTCAGCCAATCTTTAAGAAGAAAATGTACTTCAACATGGCCTATGTGATCACAGACGCTACACTCGCACAGATACACAAAGAGGAGTCCTCTATTTATCTCTATGGTTACAGTTCCCGAAATTACCACATGTCCAGCCTCTAGTCCTGAAGACAGCGTTCTCTTTGGATGTTCCAAGTATCACTCAAGTCGTTTTTCATGGATCAGGAAGCACTGGACACGATGATTCGTAGATACAGCAGAAGCTTGTATTGTATGCGTGAAATGAAAAGCCTCATCCCACTGGCTGCTATGATCTAGCTAGTGAAGCGTTCTTTTCATATTAAATTTAACAAAAACAATATCAATTTTTGATCTTTATTTAAGTAGTTATTTTACTTGTAATTGTTTATGGTTGCATTGTTGGGAACCTATTATTTGCCAGCCAGCCACACAGCGGCAAGCTGGCCAGTTTGCCGACGTTTTATGGATTGATTCCCAGCTCTCTAACGGTAACGTTATTAGCGGGTAGCCGAGTCCAAGGCAAGGGACAGCTGTTTTTAATCCTAGTTTTTTAATCCCTGTTTTTACTTGTTAAAGAAGATGAAGATAACGGTGGAATTCGAGGAATGTCTCAAAGACTCTCCAAGATTCAGGTAGACCAAGTGTCCTTGCTACTTTGTTCCTACATTATCTGACAAATTAGTAAATTTAGCGAGCTAACATTACGGTGACGTTAGCTTGCTTCATGTCAAAATAATTAGCTTGATAGGTCAGGGGACTCAGCTCTTGTCCCCTAGCTAGCTAAATTACCTAACCATTTATCTGTGTATGTGAGACGGAATAACAACAAAATGTCAGTACAACGACTAGATTATTTGATTCTGAAGAGGAATGGTAGCTAGCGAAGTGAAAACGATTGCCATTTTCACTGCCAGGGTCAACTCAGTTGTACAATGCTACCTGCATTGTAACCGCATCACAATAACTTATTTTCTTTGGTTTATTTGGTGGATGGGAGGTTGCCATATATTCTTATTACCAACATGAAAAATGAACATCCCAGAGGTCTCAACTGGCAACCATAAAGTTGCAAGTTTATTGCTCATGATGTTACAGTAGTAGTTAACATTACAGCTTGGTTCTAGGTTTTCAACAGTGCTGTCATTGACCTCATTACATTGTCATCAAGAATAGTAGGCAGTTAATAGCTCTAATATAATGCCCTGTGCTTGCTTTGAAGCTGTACAAGATGCGTCAGCCTATCAAAGGTTTTCCACCTTATGTAGTCAAATGTTTTGCCTTTTTGTTATCACATTGTTATTTCATCCTATTCAGTGAAACTTGGGCTTCCCAAGCTTTGAGAAAGAGCCACCACTTCCTCTCGGACTGCCCCCTCCCCTCCCTCTGCGCTGAACAACATCCTCTCTTATGAAATGAGAAGCAGATGGTAGAAAGTTGTTGGCAGGAAATGTGGAAAGAGGCTTTTCCCCCTCAAGGATCAGCTTGGGGGATGAACAAAAAGCCTTAGTCAGCTGAGTGTGAAACCATGACTGGTACTCTGGTTGTGGTGGTGGCACCTGTGCTTTTGTTTTGGCTCCTTCACAAGACTCAAAATGCCTGCAATATCATAATATATGCCATTGAGCAGATGCAGTTAGGCAGAGCACCTTAGGCATGCGTGCATATTTTTTTTTTTTAACGTATGGGTGGTCCTGGGAATTGAACCCACTATTTTGGGATTGCAAGTGCCATGATCCACCAACTGAGCTACAGAGGATGTTGTCATATCACACAGCCTAGTTTCCCTATCTGCAGAATGTAAGAGGTGCTGCTCTGCTCTAGTGGACTGTTTGTGCCACTTTTCTTTTTTGTATTTGTTATCATATAAGGCAAAAAAAATTTGCTCTTGATCGCAGGAAATGGCAGAGGTGTGCAAAAATCTTAGTCCAAAGGGTGTCACTGCCCCCCCCCCCCACCCCCCCCCCCCCCCCTCCGTGCCTCCCCGCTGTACTCAGCGGGCAACACCTTGTTTTAAAAATATCATGGGGAGGAACCCTGTGAATGATGCCTACAGTCCCTCACAGACCCACAAACAATATCTATAGTGATTCTCTTTTCACCTCCATAGCACCTTGTTTAAGGGAATAATATTATAAAGATAACATGCTGTAAACCCTCATCTGTCAGGAAGTTGGTTAATCTGTGAGCTTTTGTCAGACAGCCATCAGTGCAGTACACTGTGACAGGTAGACCTATGGACAGAGGCCAGGTTTCTACTGACCCCTATGTAACAGTATGACTTTACGTCCGTCCCCTCGCCCCAACCCGGGCTCGAACCAGGGACCCTCTGCACACATCAACAACAGTCACCCATGAAGCATCGTTACCCATCGCTTCACAAAAGCCGCGGCCCTTGCAGAGCAAGGGGAACCACTACTTAAAGGTCTCAGAGCAAGTGACGTAACCGATTGAAAGGCTATTAGCGCGCACCACCGCTAACTAGCTAGCCATTTCACATCCGTTACACTTACACTGTGACAGGTAGACCTATGGACAGAGGCCAGGTTTCTACTGACCCCTGCACTGTGGGGGTCGTCGCTTCCAGTCGCCTGACCCTAAGCACCTCTGGGGTTCATTGTGGGTTAGAATTTGCCAAAGATCCTTCAACAACATACAGTCTTTCCACTTTGACCACCATTTCTTCACTCTGTTTTCCATCGTGTTTGATTTGGCAGAGAAGAGAACAAAGAGAGCGGGCGAGTAATGGATGAAAACGGGGATGCAGACCAGCAAAGCACAACTGTCTTTTGACATCTGTTTCCATTTGTGTGTGTGTGTGTGTGTGTGTGTGTGTGTGTGTGTGTGTGTGTGTGTGTGTGTGTGTGTGTGTGTGCACTTTCAACTCTGTGTCAATGAATGATGTTTTTTGTTTTTTTTGCCTCCCCCAAGTGGGTAGGCTACACCCCACATTACCACCTCTAAGGTCTCATTTTTAGATGTAGCCGGAGTTATCGTGCAGCCCTGAAACCTGTTTTCAACAACTGCTCCGGGACTCGGATGCCAAAAGGCTGCTGATTCTGTAGACCTTATTTGCAATATGTTATGAGATTACTGAAATAAATACTCTAGCGCACTTATCTACAGTCAAAAGTTTTCAGTGACAGTTAGGCCTAGACTAGACTATATGTCAGCTTTTGATGAACTTTGAACCAAATTTTAGGCTTTAAAGCACGTGTCAAACTCATTCCACGAAGGGCTGAGTGTCTGCAGGTTTTCGCTCCACCCTTGTACTTGGTTAATTAAGCTCACTAATTAATAAGGTACTCTCCTCACCTGGCTGTCTAGGGCTTAATTGGAAAGAAAAGGCAAAAACCTGCAGACACTCGGCCCGTTGTGGAATATATAGATATATATTTTTGTGACAGTTTGGTTTTGCGCACTGTTGTTTGACACATTAATTTCAGCCTACAGTATATTCAGCATTTGAGGAAGTTTGCTGTTTCATTTTGCAATTCTGGATTGTCCTTATGTTCTCTTTCCTCCTCACCCTGTGACATTCTTTGTAATTGAAAGTTATGCAGAAACCGAGCTTGGCTGAGTGCCATTTACATGATGTCATAGGCCACTCCATAGTAGTAGCAATTTGACATGTCTCATTGACAAACCCACAGCTGACACCTCATCACTGACATTGATAATGCAGAGGACAGCACCGGGATACATTCACCACAGTTCAAGAACGTTGATGGTGGACCGGCCAGTCCCTGGGCTTACTTTAGTTAGCCTTTTGAGTTTGTTCCGTCACAGATGTGAAGTGTGGGTTGTAAACTAACGTCTTTGCTACCCTTCAGGTGAGCTCATATGCACGCCTGATGTAGCCTCAGCCTAATCTACGATTCCCTCTGGATTTTATGGGATATCATTAGCAATGAACACACAGGACATGTCTGCTTAACCGACTATTGAGCAGCTGGGACACTACTGGGTATAGTAGCTAATTAAATATTTATCGCTGTCTTTTTAAAATGGGTATAATCAAGGTTGAGGTTTGTGGTTATGACTGACTTTTGGGTACGCCTTTAGATCTAGCCTACAGTTGAGCAGAGCACTTAAGAAGGCGGTCAGCCGATTTACGCTGCAACAGAGTTGTGGAATGGGGATCGTCAGCCGATTTACACTGCAACAGAGTAGTGGAATGAGGATCGTCAGCCGATTTACACTGCAACAGATTAGTGGAATGAGGATCGTCAGCCGATTTACACTGCAACAGAGTAGTGGAATGGGGATCGTCAGCCGATTTACGCTGCAACAGAGTAATGGTATGGGGATCGTCAGCCGATTTACACTGCAACAGAGTAGTGGTATGGGGATCGTCAGAGTTCTGGATGGAGTCAGAGGACGTGTGAAGAACTAGGTAACACACTGATTGTGGTTCTCCCTTGGACTGGCTCCCTAGTTACTGTAACTAAATGACACACCCAATCACACACATGCTTACTCATTGAGTCACTTAGCCTAAACCATATGGGGCCATACTGTACTTTGCCTAAGATCCTTCATTTGAATTTTACCACCAAGGATTTGATCTTGTTTGTTATTCCTTAGAGTTTGTGTGTAATGTTGGGTTTTTACCCCAGCGGGACCCCCCCCCCCGCCCCCCCTCCAACACATCCCCGCTCTCTAACAATTACAGGATATACGCCACAGCACAGGGGCTCGACCCAGTCTTTAATTTTTCCGTCTCGAGTTACAGAGAAGTAATGAAGTAGAAGTATCAATGTTGGGACTGTCATCCTGTCCTTCTCACACCACACTTTCTGCTTGTCTCGTAGGATCCTACATGATATCGACGTCCTCAAAAGTTGTCAGGAAGAGGCTGTGAGACACGGCTTTTGATTTGGGAGGTGTTACGGGGATCAAAATTCCTGGAACATTCAATAAATTCCCTTGTGTTCCAGAAATCCTGTTTGGATGATTCTGGATTTTCTGCTTCTTCTCTCCTGATTCTAGAGTACACCAGGGAATTTATAGGAAGTTCCCAGAAATTTGCAACCCAATAGTGTGACTAACCTGTTTTTAAATACCTCACTCCAGCTCCTAAGCCTACCACACAAACCCCTCTTGGCTCACAGTCAGCAAACCTCCTCTAAGTAGCCAGAGGTTTACACAGGCAACGCTCAATGAGTCATTGGGAGGGAGGTCATTACGTGTGTTTTTAGAAACGATACAGGTCAAAATCAGTGCTCCAGAACCTCTATTATGGCCATTTGATTGTCTTTGTGGTGTGGACATGGGTGAGAAGGCTGAATGTAGGCTAAACTGACTCCCCACTACTCTCTGTCTTGACAAGCCTGTCCACACCCTCCCATTTGTAGCTCTGCATTGTGAAATGGTATAGCGGATTGTGTGTGTGTGTGTCAGCCTGGGCGACTTGAGTGGTTTGGTCTAAAAGGGGTGCTATATATATATAGGACTTGGTACAGATGAAGTAGGACCTAAGTTGTTCTCACCCTGTGACATTCTTTGTAATTGAAAGTTATGCAGAAACCGAGCTTGGCTGAGTGCCATTTACATGATGTCATAGGCCACTCCATAGTGGTAGCAATTTGACATGTCTCATTGACAAACCCACAGCTGACACCTCATCACTGACATTGATAATGCAGAGGACAGCACCGGGATACATTCACCACAGTTCAAGAACGTTGATGGTGGGCCGGCCAGTCCCTGGGCCTTGATGTCAAAGCTCTCCCCAAACACCGATCTAGGATCAGCTTTCTCTTCCCTGAAGAGATCGTATCTTCCCTGATAAACTGAATCTAAACTACAGCAGCCAAACCCAACACATTGTCTTGGACCAGTGCCTTGAGGCTGCGTCTACCTCGTGGCCTAGACGGCCTCCTCTCTGTTATTGCTGTGGTTTCCCCAGACTTGACTGAAATGAGTCTTCGTGGACCTGTTTCAGCCTCCTTCATGCCACACACCAGCCTGAATCTCACTCACACACGAACTGCACGAAACAGTTCCTCTGTCAATTTTTGCACATGATTTTCTTTTCTTTTTTAAACAATTGTTCTGTTGTCTGGCTTCTTCTGAGAGGGAAATCTGTATTCACATACTTTCACACTGACTCACATTAGAGGTTACTGAGTGTGCAGGTCTTTCCGGTCATACCCTGGCCTTTCTCCCAGCGTGGATTGTGAAATGGAAGTAGACCAGATTACCACCTCTTCAGATGACTCCCTGTCTGCCTTTTTGGCGGCTAGCCGTCTTTATTTTTAGATGGCGAGACGCAGATACCTGCATTTTGGCCAAGATCCCTGTGAGAGGAAGAAGAGACACCTCTATCTCCATAATGTTGCTTTTAGCACAGCTCAGCTTGAGTTCTGGTGCTGATCGGATGGAAGCTGGACTTAAAAAAAAAAAAAAGCAAATAGGTAAGGATGTGGTAATAACCAATGTATTATAACAATTTAAGATGTGTTGGCGCAAGATACAATCATTCTGCTGCTGTAGGAGCCTTTATGAATTAACAATATTCTTCAAGTTAGCGTCCAATTTCATTATTCTGCACCGACGGCAGTTTTCTTTGAAGTGCATCCTATTTAAAGTCTAGCGCTGCAGACCCGAGTACTGTGTCTGGTACTTTACCAATGCGTTTTAATGTTTGGATATGCTGTGAAAGTATTCAGACCCCTTGACCCCCCCCCCAAGACACACACAATTTATTCTAAAAAGGATTAAATAGTTTTTTCCCCCTTATCAATCTACACACAAGACCTCATGTCAAAGCAAAAACTGGTTTTAGACATTTCTACAAATGTATTACAAATAAGAAACTGAAATCACATTTGCGTAAGTATTCAGACCCTTTACTCAGTACTTTGTTGAAGCAGCGATGACAGCCTCAAGTCTTCTTAGGTATGACGCTACAAACTTGGCACCTGTATTTGGGGAGCTTCTCCCATTCTTCTCTGCAGATCCTCTCAAGCTCTGTCACGTTGGATTGGGAGCGTCCCTGCTCAGCTATTTTCAGGTCTCTCCAGAGATGTTAGATCGGGTTCAACTCCGGGCTCTCCCGAAGCCACTCCTGCGTTGTCTTGGCTGTATGCTTGTTGTCCTGTTGGAAGGTGAACCTTTGCCCCAGTCGGATGTCTTGAGCGCTCTGGAGCAGGTTTTCATCATGGATCTCTCTGAACTTTGCTCCATTCATCTTTGCCTTGATCCTGACTAGTATGCAAGTCCCTGCTGCTGAAAAACATCCCCACAGCATGATGCTGGCACCACCATGTTTCACCATAAAGATGGTGCCAGGTTTCCTCCAGATGTGATGCTTGGCATTCAGGCCAAAGAGTTCTATCTTGGTTCGAACAAGACCCAAGAATCTTGTTTCTCATGGTCTGAGTGTCCTTTAGTTGACTTTTGACAGCCCGCTTGGAGTTTGCCATGTGTCTTTTACTGAGGAGTGGCGTCTGGCCACTCTACCATAAAGGCCTAATTAGTGGAGTGCTGCAGAGATTTGTATTATGGATCCCCATTTGTTCCTTCTGGGGTCCAGAAACATTTAAGCCAGTTATACATTTATATATATATTTTTTTACAATATATTCACAACACACTGTTCCCTCAGGCCTCTACTCTACTACCACATATCTACAACACAAAATCCATGTGTACGTGTGTGTAGTGCATATTTTATTGTGTGTTTGTATGCATGTCTGCCTATGTTTTTGTGCTTCACATTCCCTGCTGTTCCATAAGGTGTATTTTTGTTTAAAAAATTATAATAATCTGATTCTACTGCTTGCATCTGTGGAATAGAGTTCCATAGTCGTGGCTCTATGTAGTACTGTGCTCTTCCCATAGTCTGTTCTGGACTTGGGCACTGTGAAGAGACCTCTTGTGGGGTATGCATGGGTGTCCGAGCTGTGTGCCAGTAGTTCAAACAGACAGCTCTGTGCATTCAACATGTCAATACCTCTCACAAATACATGTAGTGATGAAGTCAATCTCAGGCTGAAGGACCTGACTTGTTGATCGTGTAAAGAATGCAGAGAAATGCTTTATTATGGACAGACTTCTCCCCATCTTAGCTACTGTTGTATCAATATGTTTTGACCATGACAGTTTACAATCCAGGGTTACACCGAGCAGTTTAGTCTCCTCATCGTGCTCAATTTCCACATTATTCATTACAATATTTAGTTGAGGATTAGGGTTTAGTGAATGATTTGTCCAAATTACAATGCTTTTAGTTTTTGAAATATTTAGGACTAACTTATTCCTTGCCTCCCATTCTGAAACTAACTGCAGCTCTTAAGTGTTGCAATCATTTCAGTCGCTGTAGTAGCTGACGTGTATAGTGTTGAGTCATCCGCATACATAGTCACGCTGGCTTTACTCAAAGCCAGTGGCATGTCCTTAGTATCAATTGAGTTTACCACAGGTGGACTCCCAAGTTGTAGAAACATCTCAAGGTTGATCAATGGAAACAGGATGCACCTGAGCTCAATTTAGAGTCTCATAGCAAAGGGTCTGAATACTTATGTAAATTAGTTATTTCTGTTTATTTCTATATATACACTACCAGTCAAAAGTTTAGACACCTACTCATTCCAGGGGTTTTCTTTTCTTTTTACTATTTTCTACATTGTAGAATAATAGTGAAGACAAACTAAGAAATAAGACCTATGGAATCATGTAGTAACCCAAAAAGTTTTAAACAAATCAAAACAGATTATTCCAAGTAGCCACCCTTTGCCTTGATTACAGCTTTGCACACTCTTGGCATGCTCTCAACCAGCTTCATGAGGTAGTCACATGGAATGCATTTCAATTAACTGGTGTGCCTTGTTAAAAGGTAATTTGTGGAATTTCATTCCTTCATAATGCGTTTAAGCCAATCAGTTGTGTTTTGACAAGGTAGGGGTGGTATACAGAAGATAGCCCTATTTGGTAAAGTCCATATTATTTTCCAGAGAACAGCTCAAATAAGCGAAGAGAAGCGACAGTCCATCATTACTTTAAAACATGAAGGTCAGTCAATGCAGAAAATGTCATAAACTTTGAAAGTTTCTTCAAGTGCTGTTGCAAAAACCACCAGTTACCTCTACTACAGAGGATAAGTTCATTAGAGTTAACTGTACCTCAGATTGATTGCAGCCCAAATAAATGCTTCACAGAGTTCAATGGTCGAATTGCTGCAGAGAAACCACTACTAAAGGACACCAATAAGAAGAAGAGACTTGCTTGGGCCAAGAAACACGAGCAATGGACATTAGACCGGTGGAAATATGTCCTTTGCTCTGATGAGTCCAAATTTGAGATTTTTTATTCCAACCGCCATGTCTTTGTGAGACGCAGAGTAGGTGAACGGATGATCTCCGCATGTGTGGTTCCCACCGTGAAGCATGGAGGTGTGTGGGTGCTTTGCTGGTGACCTTGTCAGTGATTTTTTAAAAATGTTATTCAAGGCACACTTAACCAGCATGCCTACCACAGCATTCTGCAGCGATACACCATCCCATCTGGTTTGCGCTTAGTCCCACTATCATTTGTTTTTCAACAGGACAATAACCCAAAACACACCACCAGGCTGTGTAAGGGCTATTTGACCAAGGAGAGTGATGGAGTGCTGCATCAGATGACCTGGCTTCCACAATCACCCAACCTCAACCCAATTGAGATGGTTTGGGATGAGTTGGACCAGAGTGAAGGAAAAGCAGCCAACCAGTGCTCAGCATATGTGGGGACTCCTTCAAGACTGTTGGAAAAGCATTCCAGATGACTATCTCATGATGCTGGTTGAGAGAATGCCAAGAGCGTGCAAAGCTGTCAAGGCAAACAGTGGCTACATTTTGAAGAATATAAAATATATGTATTTAACACTTTTTTTCTGTTACTACTTGATTCCATATGTGGTATTTCATAGTTTTGATGTCTTCACTA
The DNA here is from genome assembly GCF_029448725.1 of Salvelinus fontinalis. Classification (NCBI taxonomy): domain Eukaryota; kingdom Metazoa; phylum Chordata; class Actinopteri; order Salmoniformes; family Salmonidae; genus Salvelinus; species Salvelinus fontinalis. Next base: position 43,932,874 of record NC_074676.1, on the reverse strand, counting down.
TTATTCTACAATGTAGAAAGTAGTACATATTAAGAAAAACCCTTGAATGAATGTGTGTGTGATATTTACTCTTATTTTATTTGTGCGGGAGGGGGCTTTGTTTAAGCAGCGGCGGTGTCTAAATGCATATTAGGGAAACACTGGCGTTGGAGGTATTGCTATCGCTTCATTGGACCAACACATACAAATACCCCATATTCCTCCAAGTATGCAGCTGGTGTTGTGAAAACAGCTGCAGTTTCTTGCTATGCTTTCACCTAAACAGGTGAAGAAAATCAATATTTCCTCTCTCACAGTTAGGCCTGCTTAACTATTGGTAAATGAAGCGATCCTAATGTTTCTGTTCATTATGTTGCCTAAACTCGACTATCCGTACTGACTTGATTATTAGACCCTTGGAGGTTGTTGATCTCTCAAAGCTCAGTATCATCCTACTCTTTCATGCTAATTACAGCCTGCTTATGATGCAATGACCCGTAGTTTGGTGCAGTAGGAACTTAGTCACTGACAACCGCAATATAGCCAGCCGGTGGTGACAGCAGACGCCACGGAGTTTGTGGAAGCGGTATATGGGTAGACAAAGGCTTAGTTAACATTACTCACACAGCATAAGTGCAGAATTAGCCTAGCAGGGTCTCTGCATTTGCCCAGCTGTGGTGGTAGCTTAAATATAAGCAGTAACTGTTTTAAACGGTAGCTGTACGTTTAGAAGACTAGTGCTAACGGTAGCAGCAGCATTAGTGCCTAACGGTAGCGGCGGCAGCATTAGTGCCTAACGGTAGCGGCGGCAGCATTAGTGCCTAACGGTAGCGGCGGCAGCATTAGTGCCTAACGGTAGCGGTACTGATAGCTGGGCCTGTTTTTTTTATAGCTTTGATGTGTCTGTGAATTCCTGGTCTAAAGCGCTGCCTTTGTCTCTGAACTGCCCTCATTAGTGTGACACTTGCGCTCTCTGCTCATTATACAGACATACAATGGGACTCGCTCCCAGGCCGTGGCTGTGAGGCTACGTCCTAGATTTTGTTCGCCGGAATCACGCCTTATCGTCTGTCAGCACTTTCACCAGTTCTCCCCCGAAGCAGAGTTTCATATTAAAAGAAAACATTTGTTTTCTCTTGGCTATAGAGAGCAGGAAAGTGGGCCAATTCATTTAGATTTGGGTTTGATAGCAGCTATTGGGATTTTTAAAAGGAATTGACCAGAACAAACCTCCATTAATTACCAGACTAGTTAGCCCAAGTGCTACGCTATTCCCAGGGGGATATGAAGTTGGCCATAACCTTTTAAGTCTGGCCTTAAAGTTAGATATTGTTGAGTTAGTGTTGTCATCGCAATGTTACATTTGTGATTCATACCCTAGTCATCTTCCATTGATATTCTCCAGGAGGCATAGTCATCCAGCTTAACCTTTTGATTATGAATGATAAATCAATGAAATGGCATTTGTCTGTGGCCACCCAGACACAGCCATTTTGATTTAACAGTGCTCTGTCATTGTGGAGAGCACAGGGATAATTTAAGCGGTTGAATCCATTTGTTTCTTTAATTTAGTCCCAATCTATTTTATTTTTTAAACAGGGGGGGGATTATCCAATGCAAAGTAAGTGGTATTTTGTGTAGTTGGTGTGGAATCAACTGCTTCAGCTGCTGGAGTCTACCATTATCTTCTTCAGCAGCTGGAGTGTGCAGTCTACCATTATCTTCTTCAGCAGCTGGAGTGTGCAGTCTACCATTATCTTCTTCAGCAGCTGGAGTGTGCAGTCTACCATTATCTTCTTCAGCAGCTGGAGTGTGCAGTCTACCATTATCTTCTTCAGCAGCTGGAGTGTGCAGTCTACCATTATCTTCTTCAGCAGCTGGAGTGTGCAGTCTACCATTATCTTCTTCAGCAGCTGGAGTGTGCAGTCTACCATTATCTTCTTCAGCAGCTGGAGTGTGCAGTCTACCATTATCTTCTTCAGCTGCTGGAGTGTGCAGTCTAACATTATCTTCTTCAGCAGCTGGAGTGTGCAGTCTAACATTATCTTCTTCAGCTGCTGGAGTCTACCATTATCTTCTTCAGCTGCTGGAGTGTGCAGTCTAACATTATCTTCTTTGACGTGTGTCTATATTGCACATTGCAAGTAGTAATCAGTGGCAGCTCATATCAACCTAGATGAAATATACTGGGTGGCTAGAGTCATACCTCTTTTGGCTTCAGCCAGTTCCTGATAAACAGTTGTCATTTGGACAGCTGTCAGACTGTGAGGATGCATAGTGTCTGTAAAAAAGGCTTTTACTACTACTCCCTACTGTTTGTTTGTTCGGTGTAGGTGTGTTTGATAAGTTGTTTAGCTCCATGTTATGCCAGTAGCCAGAAAACATTTCTTTGACAACATTCTGAAAACTTAGTATTAAGAGAACGCGTCTGTCTGCATATCTCCCATACACACTGACAGGGACAGACGGACGGAGTAGTCTTTAAGGGCGGAGTTGTGGGGGAGGTGATCTTCGAAGCATCTTCTCACTGCTCTAGGAGTCGACAGCAACATGTTTGCATATTGTTATTCACACTCCGCTGCCAGATGCTGTGGCGGGACGTGGCAGTCATAGAAACAGCTGGAGGGGTTTTGGATGGGCTCTTCAGCCTGCCCCCCCCCCCCCCCCCCCCCCCCGGCTACACTGCCTTTATTTGATTACGCCGGATGCACCATTCAACCCCAATGACATCGCATCAAACCCAAAGGGGATTATTCCAACTTTCCCAATCGCCACTACCACACGCTTATTCAGACTCGCTGATCCCTATCGTTGGCCCATTATCCAGATGAGGAACGACGCTAGGATGTTTGGAGGAAACCAGATAAGCTTTCACTGCAGTATGTGTTTGCGGTACTGAGGAATATCCCAGACTAACTCTGCACTCATTAACTTAGTGTATTGACTTTTTCCACATTTTGTTGCATTATAGCGTCATTCTAAAATATATTTTAATATTTTGTTTTCATCAATCTACACACAATACCCCAGAATGACAGTGAAAACAGGTTTTTAGACATGTATACACACACGTTTAGAAATTTGTAAACATTTATGTATGCATGCATGCATGCAGGTGCGTCAACTAATTTTCATACATTTGCAAAAAAAAAATGTCAAAACCCATTTTTGCTTTGTCATTATGGGGTATTGTTTGTAGATTGAGGGGGAAAAACAAACAATTTAATCCATTTTAGAATAAGGCTCTATTGTTACCACATTTTGAATAAGTCAAGGGGTCTGAATACTTTCTGAATGCACTGTATGGGCTGAATTAAATAGTATAGGCCTACATAATTGATATTTAGGAGTGAGGGGGAATCAATACAGTTACATATCGGGATATTATTATTGAGCTAGTTTGCTGTACCTGCACCAAAACGCCAGTATTTCTTCTTTCATAACTTGTCTGTTTAAATGGGAAGCCCGTTTTGTTATCAGCCCTTCTATTTCCATGACTGATCAACTCGTTTTCTTATGTTCTCTTCCCTCTGCAGCGATATATGGTGAGCAATATGTTTGGAACATCGAGTCGCAATAAAATTGCTGTCGAATCGCAATACATATCCTATTGGCACCTAAGTATCGTGATCGTATCGTGAGGTCCCTGGCAATTCCCAGCCCTGATGTATAGCTGGATTGCAGAATGTCTGAGTTACGTATTTTATTGATTTAACAGGACAGATGAAAGTACGGCGTGGGAGAAGGACATGGAGGGGAGGGTACAGAAAGGGGTTAAGGGCACAGCGTATTCAAAGAGCTATGCTTGTACTGTATCCGTCTTCCATTCTACTCTCTTATCAAATGTAGATATGACGAGGACAAAGTGCCAACATCACCAGCCAATGCGTCAGAAGGATTTATTCGTGTTCGGTCGCAAGGTTCTCAAATAATTTTCACTAACAGGTCCTGTATAAGTTCACATAAGGGCTCAAAGTTCTCAGTCGAATTGAGAGTCTAAAGTAGTGATCACCAACTGGTCGGTCTCCAAGGCATTCCTAGTTGATTACCAAACATTTCTGAATAAAGAACAAAGACCAGCCTTGCGTTCTTTATAAACATGTTTTTATTATTAGTCTCGTTCAGTCGGTGGTAGGTGCTTCTGCTTTTCTTAGACCATGTTGCTATGTGCATAATAGCAAAGTTACCCAGCTTATTGGTGTTGAGAACAATACGGTGGAGTGAGGAGACGAGAAAACAGCCCTTGCCTTCATTGTCTAAGACAAGTGAAGAGAGAGAGAGAGCGAGAGAACCCCAACTTAATTAGGTCTATAATCAACAGCCTAACAGTTAAATGTACCTGGTTTTAGAAATCATCCATATATGTACAGAAATAAGACAGATCCTGCTTGTGATTCAGTGAGCACCAAGCCTCGCGCAACCACATGGATAAACAATTTTACAAATTCGGCTGTTTTTTAATCTTTGCTTTAATAAAAGCGTGACTTTTTTTTTTTTTTTTCGTTAGAACATACTCTCTGGTTTTTACTTATATAATTTTACTGTTTACAATGTTATAAATTGTCAGAATATAATAATAACCCTCTTTCCTTGATCAAATCAATTGCGGTCGGACTCCCTCTAGTCATTTGTGTAAAATGATTTTGTTTAACAGTGCGCTTAACACCAGACAAGCTCAGTGCATGTAGTTGATTAAAACACAGAGGATGTGTCTATGGAAAAATCAATTGGTCGAAAGAACAGACGACTCTCGGTAGATTAAGATGTTGCTGTTGGACAGCCCTACTTTCTATTCAATACTTTTAGAAGTCATAAAAAGCATGTTCTCCTACTTCCACTCCCGCTACAACCAGCACTGCAGCAGTAATGCATGAGTACAAAGGTTTATCGATAAGCTTGCTTTGTTATTAGCGGCTTGTTCTTTATCAAAGAATGTTTCACTTTCTCTGGTCGTAGGAGTAACGTGATTTTGTGCATGAGGCAGAATTAATGTGGTACAACTTCGAGTTTTCCCTCAGCTGGAAGACAGTGTTCCCTTTGGGTCAGTGTCGGCAGAAGAAAGTGAGAGCGGAGGGACTTTGAGAGGCGGACCCTTATTCTGCTGCTCTCTCCCTCCGCTGAGACTGACCATCAGATGCAGGCTCCATCAGCCCAGAGCCATAAAAATATAAATTAATTTTAAATGTATGCTCACTGAGCTGTGCCTCACATGTAATACAACGGATCTATTACCAGTGCTGAGAAGAACAACAAAGCATTGGCAGGGAAATTCAAGCAAAGCCAATATGCGGTGATGTTTTGCCCCTATAGCCTACTGCACAAACCTCATTACTACAGAACTGTTGGTTAATGCTGCATGTTTGTTTTTTTAAGTCATGTTAAAAAAAAACATGGCTGTCATTTTAACTCCGTGATCTCGACTCAAAAAGGTTGGTGACCTCTTCTAAAGGGACGTCTTGAAATTGTTATTCCAGGTTCCTCTTCCTCTCCAGTGGCTTGCTGCTGCTCCAAGGGTGTTGTTCCTGGGAAGACCAAAATGTGCTTTGCCACGTTTTAGTTGGAACAAAGTGCCAGATTTAGGCCCATGGCGTTACCCAATGTGTCATCTCTCAATCTGGCCCCTCATGGGGTGTGTTCCCTTTTCCCTCCGCTTTTTGCTTCCTTTCTGCGTCAACCCTACACACAGCACCAACATCACGTGGAATGCTCATTTCAGTTGAATGACTCACCTTCCAGTGCAAAGCAGTGTATCGACCGTCCATTTTCCCTTGTATCCTTTAAAAAAAAATCATTGACTGTTATCAGTTGAAATGAAGCTCCCCCTTCTACAAGTAGAGTAACTGTAATGTTGTTTTTCTCCTCACAGGGCCACTATAGAGGAGGTGGAAGGGGATGTTGGAGAGTTGGAGTCCAAACTCGACAAGGTGAGTCCATATGGTCCAGATTTGGGCTTGGAGCGATGAACACAGTGATGGAACTCCTGCTGTTTGTGAAGATGAACCACTCCCGCGTCATAGTAACCCTGTGTCCCGGTCCCCTTTTATAACTGGCCTGAGATCAGTACGAGTTGACCTGGAGTGACCCGGTGTGCCGGTCCCCTTTTATAACTGGCCTGAGATCAGTACGAGTTGACCTGGAGTGAGGGAACGAGAGTCTCAATCTGGAAAGATGGGTACATAAGAGGAGTGTGAGGAAATCCCACTTGTAGTTCTATAAAGACCTTGCAGCCAGTCACTGGAGCATTTTTTTTTTTTTAAATGTTTTGTTGGTGGAAGAGGTGGGATTTTACTTATTGCTTGCAAGTTTACTCACTATTCCAGTATCTCCAGTGATTGCGGACTGCATTGTTATTGGTGTCTCCCCCACCTCTTATACCATACCCTGGTGTCACTTCCCTGTTGCGCTGCAGCAGAAGGATCTGCTCCAGGAGTTGTGGTGTGACTGCAGGGTGAGGGATGGAGGGGTGTGCCTGGAAGAGGAGGCTAAAGTTCAGGCTTTTCTTAGAAACTAGGCCTTGCCATTGAGAAAGAGAGCTACCCACACAACCAAGTTGAATCTTAAAGCAACAGGCTTCATTGGGACAATATTAATTCCCCTTGGGTGTAAAGAATATAAACTACAGATAATAGCGTTGAATGACCAGTCATATAATCAAGGAAATCAGTGGCTATTATTATTATTTATTTTTAAAAATTCTTCAAGATTGAATCTGCTCCAGGACAAACATTGAAGTATCTAGGAGGTAGCAGTCAATGATGGCACTAATACCCTGACTACACCGCTCGCGTCGCAAAATACATTTAGGAATCTGTTATTCAATTATTGCACCCACACTGTTCGCGCGCGTCAACGAGCGTCTGCGTTGCCAATGGCTAAAATAGAAGTAATTCCTATTTCTGACGCAGATCGCGCTGCAAGTCCTGCCTCTCCCATCTCCTCATTGGTTTATAGAAGCAGATACCCACGTGCCATCTCCTCATTGGTTATACACACGTGGGTGATTGAAAGACTAACTTTGTTGCCGGTCGTCATGGTAATACTATGAAAGTTTAGATGCCAATCACCATATAAGTTCAAAGATGAAAAAGCCTGGAAGGAGGTGAGAACTAGAAATGATTCGGTTGACCGTTTTTATGTGTGGATTAGTTGTCGGATTAGAGGACCTTGTGCATTTCAGGTGAAATAACAACTCAATGTTTATCCCAGGACAAATTAGTTGGCAACAGGAAGCTATCTAAATAAGACAAATTAGCTAGCAAGTGCAAGCTAACTATCTAAATTGCCATACATGTTTAATACTTTTCGACCTGTCCCCAAATGAATGTTCAGAGTTTGTTTTGATATTTTAACCTGCGTGTCGTGATCGCGTTTGGCATAGGGGGACAAAATACATTTATGCACGATGGCGCACGCAGCCGGTTTGGGTTCTGTGTTACACTGAAGTGCGCAGCTTTCTTGGGAGGGGGAGGAAAATGCAACCTCAGCGACCATTTTTTTTTTTTCCTGGCTCAAAAAGGAGCTTGGGTGGTGGTCATGGCCGCGGTCGGCCTGTCAGTGAGTGTGAATTTGAGAACATTTTAGAGGCCCCCATCGTTGGCGCTGTAAAGACATTTTAGCAATTTTCCTGCAAATTTTTTTCTACAAATTAATCCATGGAGTTGTGTCCTTTTTTTGCGGTTTTAAAGCTAATTTCCTTTTATTCTACACATTTTGTCATGCAGCTGAGAGGATGTTGAAGTTTTAAAGGGATACTTCGGTATTTTAACAATGAGGCTCTTTATCGACTTCCCTAGAGTCAGGAACTCGTGGATACCATTTATGTCTCTGTCAAGTATGAAGGAAATTGGAGGTAGTTTTGTGAGCCAACGCTAATGCAATTCTATGCATTTTGCCATGGCTAATGCTGTGTTCTTCTGCTCAAACATAATAACAATATACTGCTAATATATATATTTTAAATTCTTCCTGACTGTCTAGCTTTTATTTCTCAAGGATTATATACAATAAAAAATAAAAAGTGTATTTCTGGTGGATTTAAATTTTAGATTCTCAGCCTTTCTCCAAGTTGTTTATTTATCAAACTTCCAGTGTTTGAACATGGAATAGTGGCCTAAAGGGACAGCGTGGAAAGCAAGCACTATTTCATCCATTACTCACTTCTGTCATCCCTCTCCCTCTCGTTCTCTCACCTCTAGCTGGTGAAGCTATGCATCGGGATGATCGACGCTGGCAAGGCTTACAACACGGCAAACAAACAGTTTGTCAATGGAATCCGCGAACTCGCTGCGAGCTCCACCAAAGATGAAGTCATTGAGGTAAAAGAACTATAGTAACTTAGCTTGAGCTTCTCAAGTCTAAACTGTCTGTTAGAAAACTGCCAGTTTCCTCGACTCTCGACTCTCTTTACTGGGACTCCTCTTATCTTCTCACACATTTCTGCATTGAGGGTTCTGCATTTCTGTTCTTTTTTTTGTGTCACTTTCCTTTACAGCTTCTCCCCTAGGTCTGAAGTTCAGCCATAGAGCATTTTCTGAAAGAATGCCCTGGCTGATGAATTCTCCCTGAAAGCACCATTGTTGCTAAAGGTTCAAATGACCCAAAGCGGCGTAGCTGGACTCTCGTGGATTTCCTCTTAGCCATACCTCAAAAACCCTCCGGCGGTTCTACTAGTCTGGAATTCAGTGTTTATACCCCATCGCTCATAAGTGTGTTTTGTGTTGTGTGTCAGGGCTCGACTAACAATGTCCACTGGTGCCACTTCATTTTACAGTTGGTGGCACCAGCCCATGATTTGGTCACACCAGGAAAAAAATCTGAAGCGTCACGCAATAGGCAAAATAAGTAATTTCTTATTAAGCCATTCACAGTGCTTTATTAAGATGTGTAATAGACTACTGAGATGGTAGTGAAGAAATAATTTGAATCTTAACACATCCATACAGGAACGGTAAATTCCATGTCCTAAATAAAACAATGCAGTTGTAGCCACTCGCAATGGCCGATGCGCGTTTTGCACACTCCCGATCTCAAAAGCCATATCAAAAATCTTGGTTGTAAAAAAGTTGCTATAGAGCACAAATGAGAAATAAAAAATTATACCTACAGAAAGCTGAGACCCTCCTCTCTTTTTTAAGTGTGTTTTTCCTGCAATTGGATTTTGAAATGTTAGTCTACAATCAAGACAAAGACTTTATTCTCCTAGTGTGCAGGGGGGAGAGGGAGTAAGTGGCTTGCTCATCACAGCAGCAGGTCGGGACTTTAATGACATGAATTGTGAGGATAATGCACATTTACTGTTTGACCAAATCCACATTTTTTACCTCCTAAAAAAATAAAGTGACGTTTGGCGTGAAGTGACCATGTAGAAAGGGCAGCACGCACTGCCAAGTCAAAGGGTTGCAAAATGCAACTAAATGGTCGCAGCCTGGAACTATGTGTGTGAGACTATTTCATACAATAGGACTATTATCCATGGATGAAACATTTTTGTCTTAGACTGATGTTTTCACACAGCACTGTTCTGTCCCGTATATCTGAACATACCGTCACAATACAGATTGATTTGATTTTTTATATTTAACTTTATTTGTCACGTGCCGAATACAACAAGTGTAGCAGGTAGCCTAGTGGTTAGAGCGTTGGACTAGTAACCGAAAAGGTTGCTGGATGGAATCCCCGAGCTGACAAGGTAAAAATCTGTCCTTCTGCCTCTGAACAAGGCAGTTAACCCCACTGTTCCCCGGTAGGCCGTCATTGTAAATAAGAATTTGTTCTTAACTGACTTGCCTAGTTAAATAAATAAAAACTGTGAACTGCTTACTTACAAGCCCTTAACCAACAGTGCAGTTGAAGAAAGAGTTATTTAATAAATAATAATAAATTTATTAAATATTTACCAAATAAACTAAAGTAAAAAAGAAAGTCACACAATAAAAATATGAGGCTATATACTGGGGGTACCGGTACCGAGTCAATGTGCGGGGGTACAGGTTAGTCGAGGTAATTTGTACATGTAGGTAGAGGTGAAGTGACTATGCATAATTAATAAACAGCGAGTAGAATGATTAATTGTTCAGCAGTTTGAGGGGTAGAAGCTGTTAAGGAGCCTTTTGGTCTTAGACTTGGCGCTCCGGTACCGCTTGCCGTGCGGTAGCAGAGAAAACAGTCTATGACTTGGGTGACTAGAAACCTAGTATGTAACGCGCGTGCCTAGTATGTAACGCGCTGACCTAGTATCTTTGTTACTCTTATTTTTTTTCTCCCACAGTCCAGTCTCACAACGTTTGCTGAGAGTCTGCAGGAGATGATCAACTATCACACGGTATGGCCTGCGACATTTGATTTAAAACCTTAACGTGGTTGTGATATACAGTTGGCTTGTGTGTCTAACCCAAAGACCATCAATGTTAAGTGCCAGTGGGTGGTTTTGACAGGAATGGGACCTTAAAATAGTCGGGCTTTCGTCTCGCTGAAAAGCAGAACTGCAAAACCAAAAGCATCTGATGTTCCAAACACAGCCTTTAACCGCATGTAACAGGGAACAAACGTTCTGCCTGCTTAAATGCATCCCTAGTCTCTTTTGTTCAAGTGTGGTAGGACACTTGTTAATGTCCTACCCTCTCTACCATTCCCCCTAAACCCTACGGTGCATCAGGGCAGGTTTTAGATGGTGACTTAACACTGGAGAGACCTCCCATGTCCTGTCTTAGCGTCCTACTGTCTAAACCCTAGGGTCTGAGACAATGACTGGAGACTGCAGTGAGATCAGCTGAATGATTTGTTCACGTTTGCTACTCAGTGTTAACCCGAGCACGTGATCCTTAAAGCACAGAGCCAAATCTGTTTTTGTCACCAGAGCACGGCCCTCCACTCCTATCCCAACCACACTGGTCGTATTGTCTGGTCCTGCATCAGCAGGCTCAACACCGTGAGGCCTTCAGCTTTGGTGTGTCTGAGGCTAATTTTGCTGACTGTCTGTTTTGAAGGAAGTAAAAGTTCTTTGAGTCAGTGGTCTCTGACTAACTAGCTGCGTCACAGCATGTCATTATTGAGCTGATTGGGTTTTGAAACCTATAGGCTGGTATGAAATTAAAATACGCCTGAAAGGGACAGTCCGAACAATGCTGATTTATTTGTCACGTTTTGTGAACTCACCTATAAAGTAGAGGTACACACCCTGGTTTGATGCAGTGCTGTCTTGCAGAACACACACCATTACGTGTAAATGAGTTTCACACACTACAGCTTGTAATAATGAAATATGAAAAGGTTGCGGATGTTACTCGGTTGGATAGATACTAATCAGTCATTTGTTTCTCTGCTTCTAGATTTTGTTTGACCAGGCCCAGCGATCGATTAAGACACAGCTTCTAACATTTGTCAAAGAGTAAGTGTGTCAACATCACTGTTAAGTGTTCTTCTTGTACACAATAACAATGGACATTAAGTTATGAACAGTATCTCTGTCTTTAACATACAAATGGTTTCTGATAGATCATGATCTTGTTTGAAAATAACTAAGGAAGTAAATGACATGGTCGTGTTGAGCAGTGTAAAAAAGAAAAAAATAATTCACACCGCCCAGCTGCTCAAAAGGAGGAAGCCCACGCACACAAGCATCACATGCTTATGAATGAAGAGATTAGGGGCAGCACATCGATACAATGGAGGATGGGATGAGACTCAGTCCAGGATGCAATGTGGAATACTAGGGTATTTGTTCAGAATATTAGCTTCTGTTAAAAATAATGTACATTTTTGTTAACCTACTAGCTAATGCACCCACATTTTCCCAGAGAGTTTGCGTAAGAGTTTAAGCCTGCGGGGGAACCTCATTTATTTAATTATGCAGGATTAGCCAGCTGTCTTTGCCCACACCACATAAAGGCAAAACTCCTACATCAGTGTTCTTTAAAAAAAAAGAAACACTCAAAACCATCTTCCCAAACAATTACTCACTCCTCCTAAGCAGTCCAAGCTGACTTTTATTTTACTCAGACTCGAGCGGTACAAGCCAAAAAAACAAGATGTCGGACATTTTGAGTTGAGATAGTAATCTTTTCCTCTTTTAAGAGTAACTAGTGTCCTCATATCTGTGCCAATTCATTTTAAATGTACAATTCACACTGCACACACTAGCAAATGATTCAAGCTTTAACATGTAGTTCCACTCTGAAGTTGTCAGGGTGCATGTGAGGCTAATGTCCGAATAGTCATTAATTACTTTGTCAAATACTTAACTCGAGCATATGACATCACTATGAAGGCGGTAGACTCATTTGGACTCACAAGAAGAGAGAGAAATTATATGTCTATGGACGTTACTTTCCTTAAAAATACTATAGACATAGAAGGTAGACTTTTTCCTGTAATGATTAGCTAGACCGCTTGTTAATACATTTTTCAATGTCGCATGTTTTCTTATTTTCGCCTGAGTGGGATCAATTGGTCCTTTCTTCTTGGTTACTGGTATTTGGGCTATTACAGCCATTAGTTCTGGTTATTTTTTAAAACTATGTGAATCATAGAATCTCACTTACGCTTTTTAAAATGTATTTATTTTTAAAATTAACCATGTGAAACCAGAGAGAATCTCACTGCCTTCTCCATGCAACTTGTACAACCAAAACATGGCTGCAAAGAATGTCTCAAAAAGAAAATAAACAATTGAATGCCAATGAATGAATGAAAGAAAGTAATGCCTATATTCCTGGATGAAGTACAATTTGACTAGATTGACAAGCATTTAGCGGAGATGAGGCTTCCTCAGTGTGATACCTATTTCTGACCTATGTTTTAACGCCCTTAGGGACCTGCGGAAGTTCAAAGAGGCTAAGAAGCAGTTTGACAAGGTGAGCGAGGAGAAGGAGGCGGCGTTGAACAAGAACGCCCAGGCGCCGCGCAACAAGCAGCACGAGGTGGAGGAGGCCACCAACATCCTGACGGCTACGCGCAAGTGCTTCCGCCACATCGTCCTGGACTACGTCCTCCAGGTACAGACCCGGGATCAGTTTACCTTTATAAATCCTGAACTTAACCTTCAGGGGTAAGTAAACATGCCTAGACTGACCTTTTTTTCTATCCGTTTTTCAACTTCATCCTACTATGAAGTAGCATAGACATGGGTTCACCAAGCCCTGTCTTGGAGCGCAAACCCCCAGTGTGCCGGGTTGAGTTCCAGCCCAGCACCTGCAGATAGCAGATAATCGTCTGAATCAGTGTCAGGATTGTACTCTCAAGGGCAAAACTTAGCTTTGCACTGTAAAATGAAAATTGGTGTTTCGTATTGGACTAGTTCAGTCTCTCAGTTTCAGTCAGTTTTCTGTTTGGTGTCAAATTAATACAATTCAGGTGTGATCGTGTTAGGCTGTAACAATAGAGCCCCACAGTGGAGGTGTCATAATACCCATAAAACCTAGCGGTCAAACGGGGAAATGGTTCCAATCGTTTTTAGAATTTTCATTTTTCCCATAGGGTATTTTATAAACACTTAAAATAAGGTCTGTGGTTCGTGTATGCTTACCCTGGCGTGACGTTTTGATAACCGTAAATCTCTCTCTAGGACAAATTTAAAAAATCACATTTACATAAGTATTCAGACCCTTTACTCAGTACTTTGTTGAAGCACCTTTGGCAGCGATTACAGACTCGAGTCTTCTTGGGTATGACGCTACATGCATGGCGCACCGGTATTTGGGGAGTATCTCCTATTCTTCTCAGCAGATCCTCTCAAGCTCTGTCCGGTTGGATGGGGAGAGAGCCTACACACACAGCACGGCCCCTGCTAGAACGTCACCTCTCTCTACCTCCTCTCACAGTAGCCTACACACACAGCACAGCCCCTGCTAGAACGTCACCTCTACCTCCTCTCACAGTAGCCTACACACACAGCACGGCCCCTGCTAGAACGTCACCTCCTCTCTACCTCCTCTCACAGTAGCCTACACACACAGCACGGCCCCTGCTAGAGCGTCTCCTCTCTCTACCTCTCACAGTAGCCTACACACACAGCACGGCCCCTGCTAGAGCGTCTCCTCTCTCTACCTCCTCTCACAGTAGCCTACACACACAGCACTGCCCCTGCTAGAGCGTCTCCTCTCTCTACCTCTCACAGTAGCCTACACACACAGCACGGCCCCTGCTAGAGCGTCTCCTTTCTCTACCTCCTCTCACAGTAGCCTACACACACAGCACTGCCCCTGCTAGAGCGTCTCCTCTCTCTACCTCCTCTCACAGTAGCCTACACACACAGCACGGCCCCTGGTAGAACGTCACCTCTCTCTACCTCTCACAGTAGCCTACACACACAGCACGGCCCCTGCTAGAGCGTCCGCCTCTCTCTACCTCCTCTCACAGTAGCCTACACACACAGCACAGCCCCTGCTAGAAAGTCACCTCTCTCTACCTCTTACAGTAGCCTACACACACAGCACGGCCCCTGCTAGAGCGTCTCCTCTCTCTACCTCCTCTCACAGTAGCCTACACACACAGCACGGCCCCTGCTAGAACGTTACCTCTCTCTACCTCTTACAGTAGCCTACACACACAGCACGGCCCCTGCTAGAACGTCACCTCTCTCTACCTCCTCTCACAGTAGCCTACACACACAGCACGGCCCCTGCTAGAACGTTACCTCTCTCTACCTCTTACAGTAGCCTACACACACAGCACGGCCCCTGCTAGAACGTTACCTCTCTCTACCTCTTACAGTAGCCTACACACACAGCACGGCCCCTGCTAGAACGTCACCTCTCTCTACCTCCTCTCACAGTAGCCTACACACACAGCACGGCCCCTGCTAGAAAGTCACCTCTCTCTACCTCTTACAGTAGCCTACACACACAGCACGGCCCCTGCTAGAGCGTCTCCTCTCTCTACCTCCTCTCACAGTAGCCTACACACACAGCACGGCCCCTGCTAGAACGTCACCTCTCTCTACCTCTTACAGTAGCCTACACACACAGCACGGCCCCTGCTAGAACGTCACCTCTCTCTACCTCTCACAGTAGCCTACACACACAGCACGGCCCCTGCTAGAACGTTACCTCATCTCTCTCGCGCTTTATCAGCTCCGGGTAATAAAGTAGCTTTAAAATTGACTTTTCTGCTGTTTCTCTCACTCGGATCGAACAGGGTCTGGATCAAACCAGTTCTATACAGAATGGGTTTAGTTGTCCTTGGGTCCGTTCGGAACGGGTCTCTCTTTAAAAAATGTATTTCTGCATATCGGGTCCGTCTGGCAAAGCCCCTAGGCCCTTTCGGAACGAGTCCATCTTTTTGGAACCGTGAAGGCCTCTGCTCCTGTAGCATGAAAGTAAACGTCAAAGTGTCCATGCAACGCAGACCCTGATAAGAATCCTCACACTCAGGCCCGTTCAGCCTATAGGTCCAACAGGGTGCTGTTCACTCACTGGACCTCTGTCTTTCTGTCGTCCCATAGATGGTCATAGTGTTTAGGGCTGTCACATTTTAGTCTGAAGGCCCAGGCTTGTCAAGGCCACATGGCTTTTACAGTACACACGGTATTATTTCCCTGATAGCTTAGCTGACCTTTCACAATGGAGAGAACAGTCATGTATCACCGGAATACATCTACATGAATACAGCCCTGCCTGCTCCTGGGCTGCTGCTCCTGGGCTGCTGCTCCTGGGCTGCTGCTCCTGGGCTGCTGCTCCTGGGCTGCTGCTCCTGGGCTGCTGCTCCTGGGCTGCTGCTGCTCCTGGTCCGCGGCTGCACCGGCTGCTCCTGGGCCGCTGCTGCTCCTGGGCCGCTGCTGCTCCTGGGCCGCTGCTGCTCCTGGGCCGCTGCTGCTCCTGGGCCGCGGCTGCTCCGGCTGCTCCTGGGCCGCTGCTGCTCCTGGGCGGCTGCAGTGATGATACATGAACAATGTCGGCTGATAAGGGGACCAGCCGTAGCCATAATATGCAGCCCAAATTACACCTTATTCTTAATTTTAGTGGACTGCTTTTGCACTAGGGCCCATAGGACCCTGGTCAAAAGTAGTGCACTAAATAGGGAATAGGGTGCCATTTGTGACGAAGACGGTGTTGCTGTGAATGGAGAAGTGAACTGTTTTCTAGTGCATACGTTTCACAATAAGGGCATTTTTCTGGTTTCAAGGGCTGATTGATCGATTATATA